>NC_090646.1:26393734-26508734 GCF_040937935.1 Hyperolius riggenbachi | reverse complement strand
TTATACAGTAGGGATGGGACGACGAATCTATGTGAAGGCCCCTATACCTACCTACCGCTACCTACCTACGCAAAGGCTCCTATACCTACCCACCTCTACCTACCTACGTGAAGGCCCCTATACCTACCAACCTACCTATACTGAAGGCCCTATACCCTGATACCTATACTGAAGGCCCTTTTACCTGCCTACCTATACTGAAGGCACATGTACCTTGCTACCTATACTGAAGGCATATGTACCTTGCTACCTATACTCAGGGCCCCTATACCCTTCTGAAGGCACATGTACCCAGTGTTGATCGGATACCTCATTATCCTATTCGAGTTTGGTCGAATTCGGATAGTAAACTATCCAAATTCACTCGAAGTTCGATATTCGAATGAATCGAATATCCGATTCGACCTCGGATATCCGACGTCACTATCCGAGTCTATATTCGAGTAAAATATTCGAGCTGGCCTTAAATAGCTTTTAAAACTTGTATTGGAGGTCAATGATGCATGAAACCACCTTTTTTATGAAGAAAAACATCAAGTGATTATGTGGTGATGTAGTAGTTATAAAAAAGGTATCAAAAATAGTAAATTAACTTCATGAAAAGTGTTTGCATGAGAAGGTGTGTCCAAAATGGTTGTAAGTTGGAAGACTTCATTTACGTCGTCTTCATTTTCTTCTTCTATATCTTCTTCTTCTTCTTCTTCTTCTTCTTCTTCTTCTTCTATATCTTCTTCTATATCTTCTTCTATATCTTCTTCTATATCTTCTTCTTCTTCTATATCTTCTTCTTTTTCTTCTTCTTCTATATCTTCTTCTACTCGAATCTTCTTCATCTTCTACTTCTTGTATCTTCTTCAATTATCTTTTTCTTCTTCTATATCTTCTTCTTCTTCTATATCTTCTTCTTCTTCTTCTGTATCTTCTTCTATATCTTCTTCTTCTTCGTCTTCTTCTTCGATATCTTCTTCTTCTTCTTCTTCTATATCTTCTTCTTCTTCTTCTGTATCTTCTTCTTCTTCTTCTTCTTCTATGTCTACTTCTTCTTCGTCTTCTTCTTCTATATCTTCTTCTTCTTCGTCTTCTTCTTCTTCTATATCTTCTTCTTCTTCTTCTATGTCTTCTTCTTCTTCTATATCTTCTTCATCTTCTTCTTCTATATCTTCTTCTTCTTCTATATCTTCTTCTTCTTCTATATCTTCTTCTTCTATATCTTCTTCTTCTTCTATATCTTCTCCTTCTATATCTTCTTCTTCTTTCTTCTTCTTCTTCCTCTTCTTCTCTATCATTATATTATGTGTCTTGGTTTTCCTTTCTTTTGTAATACTTTTTTTTACTTCATTTGTGGAAATATTTTATTTTAATAACACCATAGTTATTTTTGTGTTGATGGCATATTAGGTAGTGGCACATTGCAAGCCTTCTATATCTTCTTCTTCTTCTATATCTTCTCCTTCTATATCTTCTTCTTCTTTCTTCTTCTTCTTCTTCTTCTTCCTCTTCTTCTCTATCATTATATTATGTGTCTTGGTTTTCCTTTCTTTTGTAATACTTTTTTTTTACTTCATTTGTGGTAATATTTTATTTTAATAACACCATAGTTATTTTTGTGTTGATGGCATAATAGGTAGTGGCACATTGCAAGCCACAGCGCCTTTTTCTGTGTACCCTGGCGGTGGTAAAACACAGGCATCAGTAGGAGGAGGAAGTAGTTGCAGCTATTGTAGTGTGGTAATAGCTGGTAGGAGAGTGGGTGGCAGCAGAAAATAGTTCTTCTTCTGTTCTCCCTGGCAGTGGTAGCAGCACACAGACAGCAGAAGCTCAATGCAGCTACAGGAGGAGGAGTAGTGTGTGTCAGGCAGTGTGATGTGACTGACATAATAGGCCGTGGGTCCTAGCGGTGGTACCAGTGCCGTAAATAAACATCATGAAGTTCCAGACAGCGGTCATGAAGCCCACATTGTGTCCAATACACAATTGGAACAGCACAGTTTTCAACCCGGACACCTCTAAAATAATTAAAAAAAAATTTTTCAAAATAATGCAGCTATTTTTGAGCGTAAATAGCTGGTGGCGCATGGGCAGCAGCACCTTGTAATGTGTTCCCCGGCAGTGGAGACACAGTCAGCAGGAGTAAATACAACAGCAGGCAGCGTGAGGATGATGAGTGTGTGGCAGACTGGCAGTGGCAGCGGGCAGGCGGGCAGCGAGACATAGCTGGTGGCGCATGGGCAGCAGCACCTTGTAATGTGTTCCCTGGCAGTGGAGACACAGACAGCAGGAGGAAATACAACAGCAGGCAGCGTGAGGAGGATGAGTGTGTGGCAGACTGGCAGCAGGCAGCAGGAGGGAGGGCAGCCAGACATAATAGGCCCTGGGTCCTAGCGGTGGTACCAGGGCCGTAAATAAACACCATGAGGTTACAGACAGCGGTCATGAAGCCCACATTGTGTCCAATACACAATTGGGACAGAACAGTTTTCAACCCGGACACCTCTAAAATAATAACACAAAATTATTAAATTCTTTTTTTAGAAATGCAGCTATTTTTGAGCGTAAATAGCTGGTGGCACATAGGCAGCAGCACCTTGTAATGTGTTCCCTGGCAGTGGAAACATACAGACAGCAGGAGGAAATACAGCAGCAGGCAGCATGAGGAGGATGAGTGTGTGGCACAGTGGCAGACTGGCAGCAGGGCAGGCAGCCAGACATAATAGGCCCTGGTTCCTAGCGGGGGTACCAGGGCCGTAAATAAACACCATGAGGTTCCAGACAGCAGTCGTGAAGCCCACATTGTGTCCAATACACAATTGGGACAGCACAGTTTTCAACCCGGACACCTCTAAAATAATAACACAAAATTATTACTTTTTTTTTTAGAAATGCAGCTATTTTTGAGCGTAAATAGCTGGTGGCGCATGGGTAGCAGCACCTTGTAATATGTTCCCTGGCAGTGGAAACATACAGACAGCAGGAGGAAATACAGCAGCAGGCAGTGTGAGGAGGATGAGTGTGTGGCACAGTGGCAGACTGGCAGCAGGCAGGAGGGCAGGCAGCGAGACATAATAGGCCCTGGTTCCTAGCGGTGGTACCAGGGCCGTAAATAAACACCATAAGGTTCCAGGCAGCAGTCGTGAAGCCCACATTGCGTCCAATACACAATTGGGACAGCACAGTTTTCAACCCGGACACTTCTAAAATAATAACACAAAATTATTACATTTTTTTTTTAGAAATGCAGCTATTTTTGGGAGTAAATAGCTGGTGGCGCATGGGCAGCAGCACCTTTTAATGTGTTCCCTGGCAGTGGAGACACAGACAGCAGGAAGAAATACAGCAGCAGCAGGTGTAATGTGTGTGTGCCACTTCATGTCCCTCTCTCGCCAACAACAGGGGACAGGAATTCGCCTTCCACCCAAGCCTGGTTAATTTTTAGAAACATCAGTCTGTCCACAGACTTGTGAGACAGACGAGATCGCTTCTCAGTGACGACTCCACCGGCTGCACTGAAGCAACGCTCTGACAGTACGCTGGAAGGGGGGCAGAAGAGCACTTCCAGGGCGTACTGCGCAAGCTCGCTCCAGATCGGCAGGTGCTTGACCCAATACTCCATGGGATCAACAGGGGCAATGTTGTCAAGCCCGCTGAAGGACCCCATGTAGTCAGCCACCATGCGGGTCAAACGATGTCTGTGACTGGAGAAGGATGCTGCTGCAGGCACCTCCTCTCTAGTCCCTGGCAGCTCTACACTCATGTAGAGCTCGTTGGTCAGAGACAGCAGGTCTGTGGTGCGCGTGCGCTTGCTGCTGGTGGATGGGCTGTCATGTGGACCAGTGTTTGTGATTTTAAATTTATTTTTTGCAGCTTTTAGGATGCGGTTGACAGGTGAGTGGTTAGGGAGGGGACCGTGTGGGAGATGTGCCTACACGGGGCGTCCCTGTAAATGACGCAATTCACGATTGCGTCCAACCGAAGCCTCCCACCTGAATGCTAATCTATGTAATTCCTGCTAGGTATGGTACAGCAGGCAAAGGGTGTATGACAGTGCACCTGATTGGCTGACTAGCGTCTGCTGGCCAGATAGAGGCAGGATATTGCTCTGACTGGAAGTTAGCAATTGTGTTTGTTGCAGTTGGCATTCAGTTTAGAGGTGGTGGGGTGAGTTCCCTGGAGGTGAGAGGTCCGGGGCTTGCCCGCACTTCCCTCTAGGTGTCGCATGGTGGTTTGGGGGCCCCAGTGAGTGAGAGAGACCTGGGGCCCCTGGGCTGTCATGTGGACCAGTGTTTGTGATTTTAAATTTATTTTTTGCAGCTTCTAGGATGCGGTTGACAGGTGAGTGGTTAGGGAGGGGACTGTGTGGGAGATGTGCCTACACGGGGCGTCCCTGTAAACGACGCAATTCACGATTGCGTCCAACCGAAGCCTCCCACCTGAATGCTAATCTATGTAATTCCTGCTAGGTATGGTACAGCAGGCAAAGGGTGTATGACAGTGCACCTGATTGGCTGACTAGCGTCTGCTGGCCAGATAGAGGCAGGATATTGCTCTGACTGGAAGTTAGCAATTGTGTTTGTTGCAGTTGCCAATACTCCATGGGATCAACAGGGGCAATGTTGTCAAGCCCGCTGAAGGACCCCATGTAGTCAGCCACCATGTGGGTCAAATGATGTCTGTGACTGGAGAAGGATGCTGCTGCAGGCACCTCCTCTCTAGTCCCTGGCAGCTCTACACTCATGTAGAGCTCGTTGGTCAGAGACAGCAGGTCTGTGGTGCGCGTGCGCTTACTGCTGGTGGATGCAGGCACCTGCTGCTGCCTCTGTGCTGGCTGGACAGTGGGGGTGGATGTCTGAGGGAAGGCTTCCTCCAAGCGCTCAACAAGGGACAGCTGCAAATCCCTCATTTGTTGCGCACGGTCTCCTCCTGCAGGCAGGAACTGGCTGAGCTTCCCCTTCAGACATGAGTCCAGCATCATGCAGATCCAGATGTCCTCCCTCTACTTCATCTGGATGACCCTTGGGTCCTTGCGCAGGAACCTCAGCATGTGCGCTGCCATTGGGGAGAGTCTGGCCACATCTGCTGGCACATCATCGGCAGCCCCAGAGTCAACAGTGCTGTCCTCCTCATCCTCTGCCTCCTCCACCTCATCCTCTCTCCTGCCCCGCACCACGCCAGCTGCGCTCTGCTGCTCCCCCTCATCAGCAGCAAGGTCAGGGACCTCCACCAACTCCAAGCCCTCCTCCTCAGAGGTGGCCTGTGAAGCTGCCTGCAGCTCCTGCTGGTCCAAGGCTGCCGCTCCCTCTTCCAGCAGTGCATACAGGGCCCTGTCCAGCACACACACCATGGGGACCCACTCGCACACCATTGCATGGTCCCTGCTTACCATGTTGGTGGCCTGAAGGAAGGGTGCCAGCACTTAGCACACCTGCTGCATGTGCCCCCAGTCCTCTGTGGAGATGATGGACGGGAGGTTGGTGGCGGCACGCCCAGTTGCAGTGATGGCGGCAACTGTTGCTCGTGCAACGTACTGGCTGACAGCCTGCCTCTGTTCAACCAGATGCTCCAACATCGCCAGGGAGGTGTTCCAGCGATTAGGAACATCGATCATGAGCCGGTGCTGTGGCAGGTGCAGCTCCTTCTGCACCTCTTCCAGGCTCGCTATGGCTGCAGGCGAGTGCCGGAAATGACGCACAACCTTCCTTGCCGCCTCAAGGAGTTGGTCCATCCCCTGGTAGGTCCGCAGGAACTTTTGGACTACCAGGTTCAGGACGTGCGCCAGGCAGGGGATGTGGGTCAGGTCTCCCCTGCTGATTGCAGCAACCAGGTTTGCCCCATTGTTGGACACCACCTCTCCGACTCTGAGGCCTCTGGGGGTCAGCCAATTCCTCTCCTGCTCTCGGAGTTTGGCCAGGACATGGTTTGCCGTCAGTTTGGTCTTCCCCAGGCTGACCAATTCCAGCAGCACTTGGCAGTGGCGGGGCTTCACGCTGCTGCTGAGGCGGGGGGTTTGGGCTGGTGTGTCGGTGGATGGAAGCGGATCAGAGGAACCTGCTGCAATTCCGCTGACCCTGCATGGTGGCACAACCCACTGCATTGTTGGCAGGGGCGTAGCAATAGGGGGTGCAGAGGTAGCGACCGCATCGGGGCCCTTGGGCCAGAGGGGCCCCGAAGAGTCCACCCTCTATCACAGTATTAGCTCTCTATTGGTCCTGTGCTGGTAATAATCAATTCTATAGATGCTTTGTATAGTAGTAATCCTTAACACACTGTTCCCCATCCCCTTCTTGCACCTCTGACGCTGGGGTTGTCCTTGGCAGGTTTTGGTGCGCCGCATCAATTGTTATGTATAGAGTGCTTGGGGGGGGCCCATGTAAAACTTGCACCGGGGCCCACAGCTCTTTAGCTACGCCACTGATTGTTGGTGCTGCTGCTGCTCTGACAGTGCCCGATGCTGCTCCCGCCTCCTCACCCCCTTCCACCAAGATGACCCAATGCGCGGTGAAGGACAGATAGCGGCCTGTTCCAAACCGGCTGCTCCACGAGTCCATGGTGACGTGGACCCGTTGACCCACCGCGTGATCCAGCCCTCTCCCGACATTGGCCATCACAGAGCGGTGAAGTGCAGGGAAATGTCGGCTGGGGATTGGCCAATCGGGGGCTGCACACATCTAGAGCGCACGCATGTCGCTTCCCTCCTGCACATGGGAATAAGGCAGGAGTTGGGAGCACATGGCCCGTGCCAGCAAGCCGTTCAGCTGACGCACGCGACAGCTGCTGGGAGGCAGAACCCTGACCACCCCCTGGAAGGTGTCGCTGAGCAGGGTCTGGCGACGCCTTTTGCTGGCACGGGAATCACTGGAGGGAGCAGAGGAGGCCACTGAGGACTGGCTGCCAGAACAGGCCTCAGTGTCGGCGGCAGGAGTTGCAGAGGGAGGAGGAGCAGTGCGTTTCTGACGCACTCCTGCTGGTGCTGCTGGAGGAGGTGGAAGAGGGCGGGTGGCTGCTGCTGACGGCTTCGCAGTGGTGGCGGGTCTGCCACTGCCAGCTTCTTTCAACTTCATGAACTCCTCATGCTCATGGAAGTGTTTCCCTGCCAGATGGTTCACCAGAGAGGTGGTGCCGTACGCAGAGGGCTCCTTACCTCTGCTGAGCTGCTGGTGGCACTGGTTGCAGGTGGCATACTTGCACTCCACATATGGCAGGGTGAAAAAACTCCAAATTGGGGAGGTGAAGTTGCCCCTTCGGCTGGAAGGTGCTGCTGCCGCTGGTCTCCCTGTGGTGGTTGGGGAGGGGGGGGGGGTTTCTTAGTGCGGCTGGTGGCACTGGCAGAACTCTCCGCCTCCGGATCAGCACCCTGTGTGGTCTGCATACCACGCCCACTTCTGATCCTGCCTATGCCTGCGATGCTGATCCTTCTAGCAAGGCCCACAGACACATCCTCCTCCTCAGAGCTGATGACATCCTCAGGATCTGCCACCCAGTCTCTGTCCTTCACCCTGTCATCATCATCCTCCCCCTCCACAAACATGTCCTGCTGGGATGACCCCACAAACTCCCCTTCTGCATGCATGGGCTGAGGGACAGTCACCACTGTCTGACTGTCCAAAGCATCATCCCCCAAAGTGCCCCCAAAGTGCCCATCAGCATTTCTTCCTCCTCCAATTGACAGGGTGCTGGTGTTGCCCGCTGGGGCTGGAGAACTGCACTCCTCCTCCTCCTCCCCAGGCAGTGCTAGGCGGCTGCTGCTGCTGCTCTTGCGAACAGGAGTGGTGGCGGGGGTGGAGGACCCGGTTCCAGAGCTAATGGTGGCCTGCTCATCCACCATCAGTTCCACCACAGAGTCTGCGTCCTTCTCCTCAATAGGACGGCTACGACCTGGCGGTGGGAGGAACATCTGCGCCACACGCTGCTGCTGTGTCTCTGCAGCGTGAATCCCAGCTGTTGGGTGGCCAAGGCGTCCACGGCCAGTGGCTAATGGCGGAATAGCCACTGGTGCAGACGCAGAACTGCACATGGTGGTGGTGGTGGCGCGGCTGCCACGACCTGCTCTCTTGCCGATGCCCTTGCTGCCCCTGCCCAAACCGCGGCTGCCGGTGCCAGACATCGTATATTTTTTATTATACAAATGAAAAAAAAAGTTAGGTATGTAAAGGCGGGTGGGACAAGTGGGGTACTTTAATGGGGTGGGCCTGGTGGTGGTGGGTGTGTGAGGTGACGGACAGGTGTACTCTACAGCAGAGATCGGTGTAGCGCTAACGAGAGAGTGCGCAGTGCGCACACAAAGACCCTAGCTGACGCTGACTGACGGTGTCCCTATACACAGACTACAGTACAGTACAATTCAGCGAATACACAATACAAGTAATATAAACAATAGGACGGGTGTAGCACTAACGAGAGGGTGCGGACAGCGCAAACGTGTACTGTGCACACAAAGACCCTAGGTAACGCGGTGACGGGCGGTCCCTATACACAGACTAGAGTACACTACAATACTAACTAAACAATAGAAGAATCTAGCTAAACAATAGAACAGGTGTGACTAGATTACAGAGAGCAGATACAGGACAGGTATATAGCAGTAAAGCTGGGCCTGCTAACTAGTGTTGGGCGAACATCTAGATGTTCGGGTTCGGGCCGAACAGGCCGAACATGGCCGCGATGTTCGGGTGTTCGACCCGAACTTCGAACATAATGGAAGTCAATGGGGACCCGAACTTTCGTGCTTTGTAAAGCTTCCTTACATGCTACATACCCCAAATTAGCAGGGTATGTGCACCTTGGGAGTGGGTACAAGAGGAAAAAAAATATTTGAAAAAGAGCTTATAGTTTTTGAGAAAATTGATTGTAAAGTTTCAAAGGAAAAACTGTCTTTTAAATGTGGAAAATGTCATGTTTCTTTGCACAGGTAACATGCTTTTTGTCGCCATGCAGTCATAAATGTAATACAGAGAAGAGGTTCCAGGAAAAGGGACCGGTAACGGTAACCCAGCAGCAGCAGCACACGTGATGGAACAGGAGCAGGCGCAGGAGGAGAAGGCCATGCTTTTTGAGACACAACAACCCAGGCCTTGCATGAGGACAAGAAGCGTGCGGATAGCATGCTTTTTACCGCCATGCAGTCATAAATGTAATAAAGATAAGAGGTTCAATAAACAGGGACCGGGCGTCAACGCTAACCCAGCAGCAGCAGACGTGATGGAACAGGAGGAGGCGCAGGAGGAGAAGGCCACGCTTTCAGGTGCAACTCAGGCCTTGCATGAGGACAAAAAAATGTGTGCGCAAAGCAATGCAATGAGTAGTTTTCAGGACACAATGGGCTATTCGGAGGAGCTATTCCCACCCCCACAATCTTCTACCTGTGAAAGGTCAATGGAACAGCCACAAATGTTGTGCCCGGATTCACAACCTTTTTCTGTGGAAAATGCACCTCGCACTGAAATGCAAGGCGAGGCCGAGGATGAACATGACGTCAACAACTCAACATGACGCAAAATGGGGGCGGAACAGAAAGCTGCTTTCAATGTTTTGAAGGCCTTAATTGCCTCCGGTGGCCAGTTAGATGCATCATTCATCACACCCAAATCCCAGAGCAATGTGTGCAGGAATTTGAATCTCAGGAGGTGTACCGAGATCATCTGGACAAGTGACCAAGTGACAAAGTGACTAGTGACAAAGTGACAAAGTGACAAAATGACAAAGTGACAAAATGACAAAATGACAAAGTGACAAGTGACAAGTGACAAAATGACAAAGTGACAAGTGACAAAGTGAGAAGTGACAAGTGACAAGTGACAAAGTAACAAAATGACAAAGTGACAAAGTGACAAAGTGACAAAGTGACAAAATGACAAAATGACAAAGTGACAAGTGACAAGTGACAAAATGACAAAGTGACAAGTGACAAAGTGACAAGTGACAAGTGACAAAGTGACAAGTGACAAAATGACAAAGTGACAAGTGACAAAGTGACCAGTGACAAAGTGACAACTGACAAAGTAACAAAATGACAAAGTGACAAAGTGACAAAGTGACCAGTGACAAAGTGACAACTGAGAGGTTGTTCTGGGGAGCTCCACTGCACTCAGTCGCATATGAGGAGAGGTCTCGTCGGGACTGCTGATCCTCCTCAGCTTGCTCAAAGCCTTGAGGGTTCCTGAAGATCCTCTGCTTGGAGTTCGCCGGGGTTCAGCTTGGTGTCGGGGTCGGCGGCGTCCTCCTCACTCCAACGTGGCAGATCTTCTGTTGAAGGAAAAAAAAAAAACATTGTTAAAAGTCCAGTACCGCTTCTGAAGGACTCACCAAGAGATGCAGGAGCGCTTCAATCCAGCGCACCATCGCTCGCTGGGTGATGTCCCTGCCTACGCGCTGGAATTCTACGCTGCACATGCTAGCACGCTTTTGCGCAGTGCCGAGGCGCATTCCAGCAGCTAGTAGCTACCAAGCTTCTGTGGATCTGATTGGGCCACCATGTTGGATCTCTGCCAAGTCCTCCAAAATTTTGAGCAATCCACGTTGCGTGACTGAGCAGTGACAACTCTACAGTCAGCATTACAATACCACTGCTGTGTTTACTGAAGAAATCAATGTTGAAGGTGGAAACCGCTGGCATGATGCAAGTGGGGGATTCTGAAGATGAAAACGATCAGCGTGATGATACCAACATCAGGCAACCTGCCTCAGGAAACGCTGGTCCCAGCTATGACAAAGAACAGGACGAGGAACAGCTGGAGTTGGAGCAGGAATTGGATGCCCCCACTGCCGAGGGACAGAGCGGTGCACGTTGGACTTCCACAATTTAGCGGGAAAGGACAGCAGAAGAGGAAGAAAGTGATGCTGGTGACGATTATGGTGCATCACAACAATCACAACGCTTACAAGAACATGAAGATAGAGGAGTCTGGCAGGACTCTCTGGCACACATGGCTCAATTCATGCTAGACTGCATTGAACGCGGCCCGCGCATTATTCACTATTCATTATTATTCATTATTCTGGAATCTGGACAACACCAATTACTGGGTTTATACCCAGTTTATACAAACACAATGTTAAAAAACTGATTGAAGAAAGTGTCAGACAGGTCAAAAATGGAACAATTCCAGCAGGCCCTTGAGGATGGAGACTTTAGAGAGGAGATTGACATCCTCCTCCTTCTCTAGCCAGTTGTACGCCGACAGACTGACTTCAGCAAACCCAGGAGGACCAGGAGGGCAGCAAATAACACAAGCTGCTGCTAGTGCCCAAAAGGGAATGGTATTGGCAGTGTCCTTGGAGTGGGAACATTTTCTGACACCCATGCAGCAGCCCACAGAACAGCAATCGGGCAGTTCCACGTCCTCCAACACCAATCGCCTAGAGAAGATGGTCAAGGTCCAGGACTACATGTCAGATGGCGTAGCTGTGTTGAACAATCCATCTGCAGACAGACGGTGAGTGTGACAGGCAGCACAGAAGGACCATGGCAACTCACTCATAGTACCACAGTTTGATAGTGCTGCCCAAAAAATTATATGGATCCGTGGACCCGGGCACTGCAGGCAGTACTGGGAAGTGGGAACGCAGATTTTAGTACCTAAACACACGATACAACATGTTTTCCGGGGTCGGACTCTGAGGCACATACAGATGGTCCCGATCATCATCCTCATCATACAACTCTTCTCCTGAGTCTGACCCACCCACCACCTCTGCCACCCCAACATCCCCAGACACAGACCCCTCATCGTCCTCAACATTAACTTGGGATGCTGGCCTGAGCCCGACCTCCTCCTCCACATCAGGCCCCATCATCTCCTCAATGGCAGCCCTCATTAATCGTTCTGGCGACGGACCGATGGACACAACATTCTCCTCCGGAGAGGGCTGCTGCTGACCACTGGCTGCTGTAGTGGATGTTATAGCTTGCGTGGGGCGTTGGCTGTTGCTGTTGTTGGGAGTGCTGCTCACAGCGGAGGTCTCTGAGGAACTCATGGTGAGCTCATATAGTGGTTGGCGGTGAGTGGAGTATTACTGATCCCAGCAATATACACACTGACTGGCAGAGTACGCAATGCTATATAGTCTGGCTGAGCGGTGTACACAGAGTGGCAGTACACACAATGCTATATAGTCTGGCTGAGCCGTGTACACAGAGTGGCAGTACACACAATGCTATATAGTCTGGCTGAGCGGTGTACACAGAGTGGCAGTACACACAATGCTATATAGTCTGGCTGAGCCGTGTACACAGAGTGGCAGTAAACACAATGCTATATATAGCGTGGCTGAGCGAGGTACACAGTGGCAGTACACACAATGCTATGTAGTCAGGCTAAGCCGTGTACACAGAGTGTCAGAAAACACAATGCTATATATAGCGTGGCTGAGCGAGGTGCACAGTGGCAGTACACACAATGCTATATAGCCAGGCTAAGCCGTGTACACAGAGTGTCAGAAAACACAATGCTATATATAGCATGGCTGAGCGAGGTGCACAGTGGCAGTACACACAATGCTATATAGCCAGGCTAAGCCGTGTACACAGAGTGTCAGAAAACACAATGCTATATATAGCGTGGCTGAGCGAGGTGCACAGTGGCAGTACACACAATGCTATATTAGTCAGGCTAAGCCGTGTACACAGAGTGTCAGAAAACACAATGCTATATATAGCGTGGCTAAGCGAGGTGCACAGTGGCAGTACACACAATGCTATATTAGTCAGGCTAAGCCGTGTACACAGAGTGTCAGAAAACACAATGCTATATATATAGCGTGGCTGAGCGAGGTACACAGTGGCAGTAAACAATGCTATATATAGTGTGGCTGAGCGAGCGGTGTACTACTGTTCCCAGCAGCGACACACAATCACTGGGGGGGACCCTGGCTAGCGTGGCTGGAGAGCGAACTACCCTGCCTGCCTACCCAAAGCTAAACCCACAGACAAATGGCGGAGATATGACGTGGTTCGGGTATTTATTTACCCGAACCACGTGACCGTTCGGCCAATCAGAGCGCGTTCGGGCCCGAACCACGTGACCCGTTCGGCCAATCACAGCGCTAGCCGAACGTTTGGGGAACGTTCGGCCATGCGCTCTTAGTTCGGCCATGTGGCCGAACGGTTTGGCCGAGCACCGTCAGGTGTTCGGCCGAACTCGAACATCACCCGAACAGGGTGATGTTCTGCAGAACCCGAACAGTGGCGAACACTGTTCGCCCAACACTACTGCTAACTACAAAATAGTACAATAATCTATCTAACACAGAAGTAGTACAGTAGAGTAGGACAGGTGAGAGCACAGGTAACTAAAGACTAGAGCACAGAGCAGGGCAGGCTGCCTTGCCTAGGCACAGGGCCTAGCTGCTGCAGCTGCAGCAGCACCAGTGACAGTCTCCCTCCCTAGTCCCTAATCACACAAACTAAACTGCCTAAAATACAATCTATCTACAATACAAAGCAATACAGGTGAATATCAAGTGTTGGAGTGGAAAAACGCTTGGTGTATTGAACAATAAGTGCACTTGCACAGACAAAAAGCACTGGGGCAATCTCTCAGTACAGTCAGTCAGTAAGTCGCAAGCAGGACGAGTGAGGCAATATGGCGCCCGCTATTTATAGGGGGGGGGGGGCTTGGCCAGGCTCCCCCTCTGTGATTGGCTGCAGTCAGAGGGCTAAGAGCCCTCTGATTCGCTTGTGTGGACTCGAGGTGACGTCTGACGTGATGCTATCCGAGCCTATGACGCTATCCGAGCTCGGATAGCTAGGATATCTCCGGATAGCTGATTGCTATCCTAGTGCGCTCGAATAGCACAGCCCGGATAGCTAATACTATTCGAGCTTGGTATTCGAGCTCGAATAGTGAAAAAAGAGCTAGGATATCCGAGTATCTCGAATATCCTAGCTCGGATGAGCATCACTGCATGTACCTTGCTACCTATACTGAAGGCCCCTACACCTACCTACCTATACTGAAGGCACATGTACTTTGCTACCTATACTAAAGACACATGTACCTTGCTACCTATACTGAAGCCACATGTACCTTGCTACCTATACTGAAGGCACATGTACCTTGCTACCTATACTGAAGCCACATGTACCTTGCTACCTATACTGAAGGCACATGTACCTTGCTACCTATACTGAAGGCCCATATACCCTACTACCTATGCTGAAGGCTCTTATACCTTGCTACTTATACTGAAGACCCCTATAGCCTGCTACCTATACTGAAGGTCCACATACCCTGCTACCTATACTGAAAGTTGCCTATATTGAAGTCACTTATATCTAGCTAGCTATACTGTGGGTACATACAGTATGTCTGGGTACCTATACTGCAGGCAATTATACCACATATTGCACAATTCTTATGTGCAGGATTCGTTAGATTCGTGATTCGAAAGGTTCGAGATAATCGAGAACCTTTTTAGATTCGGATTCGAAGAAATTGTGGATTCGTCCCATCCCTATTATACAGTAAATGGGAAAGTTTAAATGTTTGGATGTTTGTTACTCGATCATGCAAAAATGGCTGAACGGATTTGAATGAAATTTGGCACACACATAGTACATTACCTGGAATAAAGTATAGGATACTTTTTATTCCCATAACCAAAAAGGGGGCGGAGACAAATAAAAATTTCACTGGAAAATGTAAACTGCAACCATTCTTACACTGTTAATGGTAGGGTTCTCAAACTTTGCACAGATGGTCACTGGGTGACTGGGATTAATATTCAGAAAAGTAGGTGGAGCCTACAAAAGCCAATCAAAATTCACCTATTGATTTTCAAGGAGAATATTTATTGCTGCCATTCTTGCACTGTTCATGTTACAAGCCTCAAACATAGCACAGTTGGTCATTGGGTGACTAGGGTTCAAATTCAGAAAAGGGGGTGGAGCCACAAACAGCCAATCAGATTTTTTTATTTCAATGCAAGTTATTGATGCCAAAGACCGCAAAGCTTACAAACTTCGTCATTGGGTAATTGTTTGATAGGGTTAGAAAAAGTAGCTGCAGCAAAATACATACCCGGTGTAACGATTGGTGTCAGCACACAGAGAGAATCTGATCATTGATGATCTGCAGAATCATCAATAATACAGATGTATACTTGATTATGGATGATCTGCAGAATCACCAATAATACAAGTATGACTAACCTCTGGACACCTAATGAAGTATAAGTGTTTGGTGTAACTGTAGGCTATCTCCCGTGAGGCGGGAGACACAGGCAGCTCAGCCAGGAACCACCTGAGGGGCAGGTGGTCCTCGGCTGTGCAGGGACTATCTCCTTGAGAGGAGAGAACCTGGCAACCAGTGATACCTGGTGAGCAGATAATAGACTGTACTGCAGCCAGGGGACTCCAAAGGAGTAGAGGCCACTGGCTGCTTAGCAGGCCGGACTCTCTGAGGAGCAAGAGTCCTAATTGCTCACTGACACTTGGTGGAATAGTGTCACAGCTAGTACAGATAGACTGAGCACTCAAGGGGTGAGTGACAGCCTGGAGGGTCGGGCAGGCCAGGTCGGCAACACATGAGCAGATAAGGTACAGAGACAGAAGGCTGATTCGGTAACCGGGTACAGGCAGGGTTTGGCAACATGTAGGCAGATATGCAGAGGTACCGAATCAGAAAGCAAGAGAGAGGTCGACAGAGCGTAAAGTCCTTGATCTCAACACCCCAGAACTGGTCTAAAGTATAACACAGCAATGACACAGTAATCCTAAGCTAGGGTGTGAGGTCCTTGGTTTCAACACCCCGGAACTGGTCTAAAGTATAACACAAGAGTAATCTGGCTAAGTGTGAATTCCCAGGTCCACCTGGTTCTAACACACTGTGGGATCTGACTTTACATGGGTACTTCTGCGCAGTATAGGTGACTAAGCATAAGAATGCATTCTTCTGTGAACTAAGACCCCGGCTTTTAACTTAGCTGTAGGGATAACAGTTGTGCCTGGATGAGTGAATCTGTGAATGCATTTGTTTGAACATTTGCATGCGAGAGTGCGAAGGGTTAATAGATTTTTGCTGTGGGATCTGACTGAGGTCTGAGTGCTCACACGTAAGTATTCGCAACGGCAGACAACCCGAGACTGACCAGCAAGATCTATATACTGTATACTGCAGCGCTCCTCAGCGCCACCCAGCACCACTCAGCCAATCAGTAACTGCGCTGGGATCAGCTGATCGACCTGATCAGCTGATCCCTCTCCTACTGGCATAAAGGACCTGCCTTCCAGCGCGCGTGCGCGTAGCTCTCCATCTGTGTGCACTAGAAGGCCTAGGCAAACCAGACGCATGCTGCTGTGCAGAAACCGCCGGTCTGAACGCGGAGACAGCCGCCCTGCTGCCAAACCGCGCGGCGGTATCTCCGCAATCCATTACACCCGGGCAACGCCGGGTCATCAGTGAATGGAGACAAATACAAATTTAACTGGGAACATGTAGATGACAGCCATTCTTACACCGTTAATGGTAGGGTTCTCAAACTTTAATGCATAAAACCTTCAGCGCTAGTCTCAAGAATCCACCACCAGAACCACCATAAAACTGGATGCGCTTACCGGATTGTTTCAGACCTTAATTACAGGGTCTGAGGTAAAGCATCATAAGACCAGCGCCGGGTGTCTTCCCTGCAGGCCTCCTTCTCCAATTATGATGTCCACAATTGCTTGGATAATTGCATCCACAATGATTCCACAATGCATGTATAAAAAGATAATAAACTCATCTAAGCATATCAATCTCATAAAAAGTAATAGCAAATCTGCTTAAAAACAACAATATAAGAACCCTCACATATGGGCCCTTGCGACAGGGACCCAGAATATTAAACAGTGTAATAAATACCATAGGACGCTGTCCAGCCAAATGTCTGCCACGCCCGGATACTTTTTATTCCCATAACCAAAAGGTGGGTGGAGACAAATACAAATTTCACTGGGAAAATGTAAACTGCAGCCATTCTTACACTGTTAATGGTAGGGTTCTCAAACTTTGCACAGTTGGTCAATAGATGACTTGGATTAATATTCAAATTTTTTTTGACCCAGCTCCTATACTACATCATTAGGGTCAACTCCCTCCTGGAGCCCCCCACCCCCCTTATAAAACGCAGGCAGTGTCAGCCATTTCACTCAGTCATGTGGTTGCAGTAATTAGAGAAGGGAGAGCTTGCTGCAGAGACATTAGGGAAAGCTTAGTTAGGCTTGTTAGGTTGCTCTTTCTTGCTGATCCTTATTGCTAAAAAACACTCCTCATCCTTAACAGCTCTTTTGAGAGCTAATGTTGTTCTTGTGATCTATTTTTTTTTGTGTGTGTGTCCCACAGACACTTGTGTTGCATATACAGCCCTGTCAGTCAGTCTTAGCTGCTGGACCTTGGCTCCTTGGAAATTCCTACTGTTTCCTACTGTGCCATTGCCAGGCCCAACACATTCAGTTACTACCTGTGTGTGTGACAGGCACCTGCACATGTAATACCCATCACTGCATATACCTACCTGTTGTTCAGTGCACCCACCTACCTACGTGACCGCACGCAGTGTGACATTTAATACTAACAGTCACTGTACCAGTTCACGGTGCATGTGTGTGCGTATGTGAAAGGCAGCTGCACATTTGTAATACCCATCACTGCATATACCTACCTGTTGTTCAGTGCACCCACCTACCTATGTGACCGCACGCAGGGAGATATTTAATACCACCAGTCACTGTACCTGTTCACGGTAGCTGTGTGTGTGTGTGACAGCTGCGCATTGTATTGATACCAGTCACTGCATACCTGACCACTGCACTTGTGTGACTGCACATTGTATTAGTTAAGTCAGTGCATACCTTTCACTTCATCCCCCACAATATGGTCAAAACAGGCAGAGCCAGAGGCAGGCCACACGGCAGGTCTGTTCGAGGTCATGCTGTTGTGATTTTGTGTGGTCCTGGACACCAGGCGGATTCCTGAATTTTTAAGGCCGCTGCTAGCAGCGGACACTTTAATTATTTTTCTGGTGCGTGTACATGCCTGCCTAATTTTTCTGGCTGCACTGCAGCTGCAACAACAAAACAACAGACATGTACATGTGTCAATTCGACTTCGTGATTGTTACCTTGCCGTGGTGAAGAGGCTTGCACATCACAATGAAGCAATGACCGCCAGCTATATGAAAGTGTTGGGTGGCACACCCAAGATAATAAGGTCGTTGCTTCATTGTGGACAGACCAAATTCAAACAGCTGGACAGTCACTGTTATTCTATCATTGAGCTACCTCAGCCCGTATGGTCTTGAAAACCCGCTATCACTTGTTCAGAAGGTACATTGTTTCATAAAGAAAGAACGTGTTCAGAAGGCGCATGTCATCAACCCCCAAGATTGTCAGGACGTAGTTGACTATTTAACACAGAACACATCATCTTTCTCAGCTTCTGCATGGAAGTGTGACATATCTTCCTCCTCCTGCTCTGATTCTGACACCCCACTTAACTCTCAGTTGGCCACTGCCACCAAAGTGCCATCACCCCAGGGCTCGGCGGTGTGGATTTTTTTTTGTGTGTCTGCCTCAGATCAGAGCAATGCCATCTGTACTCTCTGCTACCAAAAATTGAGCCATGGAAAGACCAAGACCCGTGTAGGGACAACTTCCTTATGAAGGCACATGATGACAAAGCACAAACTGCAATGGGATGACCACCTGAGGAAAAGCAGCACACAAAAGCAAAGTTACACACCACAGTGGAAGATACCAGGCCGCAATTATTTCTTAAATAAGGCGATACCCAAACTGTACCATGATGTTGAAAGGCAAGTGGTGTCATCTCTGGCAAACAGCTTTGGGTAAAGGGTCCATCTGACCATGGATGCCTTGTCTGCAAAGCACGGTCAGGCCTGCCTGAAGACTAAGTTAGTCCCCACACACAGCATCTCTGCCTGCACGCCATGTGACTGCCTGCCCCAAGACTAAGTCACTCCCCACACAGCATCTCTGCCTGCAGGCCGCTTGACTGCCTTCTCCGCCACCACCAAGGGTCCAGGACACCAGCGGCTATCACCTGCACTCTCGCCATGGTGCACACCAGTGCAGCATGGCCATCACTACACAAACAGCTGTTTGCGGTGCGTTACACAGTTAGTTTGGTGCGTCATTGTGAAGCAGTACTCTAATTACACTACCTGATTGATGTATACACATGCAAGATGTTTTAAAGCACTTTAGGCCTGCAATTTAGCATTCAATGTGATTTCTGCCCTTAAAAAGCTGCTTTGCGTCAAATCCAGATTTTTCCCCGGGACTTTTGGCATCTATCCCACTCATCCATGCAAAAACTCAGATGTTAGACCCCTTGAAACATCTTTTCCATCACTTTTCTGGCCAGAATTAATGTTTATAGTTTGCATCCCCATTGAAGTCTATTGCGGTTTGCGGAAGTTCGCGTTCGAGGTTCGTGAACCGATAATCGGAGTTTAGAGCCATCTCTACTTTTAACTGATGCCTTCCACTGAGTTTTGTTTTGTTTTTTTTGCTACCACTTGATGTCAAAATATGAAACACACTCTTAGCTGTGTTGGTTGCCTCGATGTACAGGGAAAACTCGCAAAATTAGAATGTCGTGCAAAAGTTCCTTTATTTCAGTAATTCAATTTAAAAGGTGAAAACTAATATATGAAATAGGAGCCCTTTGCTGGTGTTGCTGGTACATGAATTAGCTGATTAGAGTCTGACACTTTGAACCTAGAATATTGAACATTTTCACAATATTCTAATGGTCTGGGATTTTGATTTTGGAGTTCTCTTACCCACTTGCCGGTCCAATTCCTGTGGCAAGGGGGCAGCAGAGCACTTTTTTTTTTCTTTTTAATCATGTAGCGAGCCCAGGGCTCGCTACATGATAGCCGCTGAGCAGTGGCATCCCCCAACCCACTCCGATCGCCTCCGGTGATCAGAGTAAGCAGGAAATCCCGTACAGAATGGGATTTCCTGCTGAGCTTCCCCGGTCGCCATGGCAATGGGGCGGGATGACGTCACCGACGTCATGGACGTCATGGACGTCGGGACGTCAGAGGGAATCCCGATCCACCCCTCAGCGCTGCCTGGCACTGATTGGCCAGGCTGCGCAGGGGTCTGGGGGGGGGGCGGCTCGGCGGGTAGTGGCGGCGATCGCATACCACACGCAGCTAGCAAAGTGCTAGCTGCGTGTAGGGAAAAAAAATTGAAAATCGGCCCAGCGGGGCCTGAGAAATCCTCCTACGCAGGTTACCCCGAGCTGAGCTTGGGATAACCGGCAAGGAGGTTAAAGAGGAACTGTCACAAAAATCTTAAAATTTAAAACACATACAAATAAGAAGTACATTTCTCCCAGAGTAAAGTGAGCCATAAATTACTTTTCTCCTATTTTTCTGTCACTTACAGTAAGTAGTAGAAATCTGACATTACCGACAGATTTTGGACTAGCCCATCTTCTCATAGGGGGTTCTCAGGGTCTTCTTTATTTTTAAAAGCACTTCTTGAATTGCAGCTGCTCCGTCCAACTGCCAAAATAGTGTGCAGCGAGTAGGGAGGCTGGCCAGCATCTTTATGTAAATATTTTTCAAAGAATGTCTTTACAAAGAATAAACGAGATAAACAGAGGAACACCAAGAGCCCCAATAGTGTAGTACGTATTGACAAAGGGGATAATGACAAAGAGTAATAGTCGTTATACTCACAAGCATGGGTCACCAATAGGCAACCACTGTAAAGGCAGGTGGGGAGATTATCCTGACCCCACTCAGGAATAAGAAGTCGCTCTCTGTAGATAGTAGAAAAGGGTCGCAACCCTCCACCCAGGGTGGATACAATATTATATAGGAGAGAACAGAGGCGCCAAAAGTATAACAGGGGTTTTAAATGAGCTTAAAAGCCAAAAATTTGGTAATTAGAGGAGGCAGTGGTGGACTTACCTCCTCCAAGTAGACACAACACGACTGTACATTCAGTCTATTTATTAACGAACTCCTGATAAAACAAAGCAACGCGTTTCACGGGTCAGTGCCCGCTTCCTCAGGCAATAGAAAAAGGAGTTACAGCATCTAGCAAAACAAACAACACTCGGCACCTCAGAGGAGAGAAGTAATTTATGGCTCATTTTACTCTGGGAGACATGTACTTCTTATTTGTATACGTTTTAAATTTTAAGATTTTCACGACACTTTCTCTTTAAGCTGTAAGCCATAATCATTAAAATTATAATAAATGAAGGCTTGCAATATCTTGCTTTGCATCTAAAGAGTCTATTTCATATATTAATTTCACCTTTTAAGTTGAATTACTGAAATAACTAAACATTTATTCAATATATTTTTTTTTAAGTTTCACTTGTACATTGTGTGTTTTAATGGTCATTTTCAAATTCAATAAGGAAGTATATATTGGCCTAATTAATGGATCTGTTTTAAAATAATTGGATTGTTTTACTTTGCCCAGATCAGCTATGATGTCACAGATCCGCTTCCAGACAGGAATGATGATCTCTTCAGCTCCTTCTTCAGGATTTCTCAGTATGATAAGCTCTATCATGTGGCTGTAGCTCTGCTCATGAGACATTTTGGCTGGAACTGGGTTGGAGTCATAGTTCCGAATGATGACAGTGGAGACACTGAGCTGAGGAAGATGACTAAAGAGTTGACCAGACGTGGGATCTGCATAGAGGTTGTTGTGAAGACGGCTAAGACAATAGATGAAAATGAGAGAAAACAACATATAATTAAAAAGTCGACCGCAAATGTTTTTGTGATCTGTGGACAGTTTTCTGTCATGTATCATGACTGGTGGCACCTGCAGAAGTTCTCTGATAAAACCCTCATTTTCAATGATTCATGGTTCCTGCATCAGCAATTTCATTTGAACTACCGAAGCTTAACTAACTGCAGTCTAACTTTTGCACCCGTCTTTAAATGGAAATTTGCAAAGATTCCAAGAGTAAAAAAGCTTCCAAATGACCCATTTCTAAAAGCTCTTTGGGGAAAACACTGTTCTAATGTCCATGAAAAGTATAACATCCGTAGCTTGTACAAAGATGTCTTTATAACACTCTCCTGTGCTGATGGCTGGAATCCGTTCCACCTGCTTTTCCAGCAAGATGTAACAGAATATTATACATTTACTGCTGTGTCTGTCCTCCTTTATGCCCTGCACGACATGCATGTTTCACTGAAAAGGAACGTTCTTGGATCCAAAATACATACCGGTACATACAGACATCAGGTAATGTTGACAGAAGACTCCTGTATATAGGTAGATGGTGTTATATTAGAAAGGCCCTACGTGTCCTAAGGAGACATGTATACCACGTGAAACAGCTGTAGACCAGGAGCGTTTGGTTTTACCTGTATGCCGTGGTAAATACTTGAAGCTTTGTATGGAGAGTGCCGGAGTCCGTCTGGTCTTTTGGTCCCAACATTACCAATATACAGAATATTACCCTTGAAGGTGAAGTGGTTAAAGGAATACTATCGATGTATGCATTTATTTGGAAATGCTGTATGTTGTAGCACACAATAGGACAAGTACTAGGAGTATTTTGATTCCTCACACAGCTGTTCCTCTCAGCTGTAAAATCCTCTGTCAGTTTTGGCGTCAGTGTTGGATACAAAATGTATCTAATACTGAGCTCCCAGAGGGCTAGACCATATCTCTGCACAGGGGAGTTGCTATCAACTCCTCAGTTTATAGTTTAATTATCACCTTGCTGAAAGAATCTTGTTGATATGGTGGTAAAGGGTTAAAGATTCTAGCAATGTGTGTTTATTATCTTTGCTTCTCTTGACTGATAAAGATACTAATAATGCTAATTGTAAACAGTGATCTGCCCCTCTCAGCAGCTTGTAAAGTGGATGCAGCCTGGAGTGAATCACCTCAAGCAGGCAGCCAGTCTGAGGGTAAACACAGACTACTGTTATAGCTTGTTATATTCCAGCAATATTACAGCTCATTTAGTTACCTGTTACCACCTCAGATCAGCCTATTTCTCCTCATGTCTGCTGCATGCTGTGAGTGACACAGTGAAATATATTTGTGAGCTGTGTGACAGAGTAACCAAGCAGCTCAGGGTGACCCAAACTACTATGAGCTGTGTGAGAAATTAATTTTTAAGCAGGGATAGTGAGAGAGAGACCTGGGTGAATAAATAAAGTGCCCTTAGCACTAGTGGTAATGTGTACACTAATATAGAGTATTAAAAAAAAAGTCGTTTTAATCGATAGTATTCCTTTAAGTTGCAGCCACAGAACTTCTCCAGTGCACTATTTTTCACTGTATTTCTGATAGTACTATTGCAGTTCTCTGTATGTGACACTCCGCAGCCCACTGACACCCAGAGCTGTGTGCACACTACTGCTATTGTTGTCTACATTAAGTTGCAGGCACAGAACCACTCCAGTGCACTATTTGTAGGTATGTAATGTGATTTCTGCCCTTCAGGGATTAAAACTTTGTGTCTTTTGGCATGGATCCCCCTCTGGCATGCCCCCCTCCAGGTGTTAGACCCCTTGAAACAACTTTTCCATCACTTTTGTAGCCAGAAACAGTCTTTGTAGGTTTTAAAATGTGCCTGCCCATTGAAGTCTGTGGTGGTTCACATGTTCGCGAACATTTGCGGAAGTTCACGTTCGCTGTTAGGGAAAGGAATATTCAATGTTTGCGACATCTCTAGCCCCGGTTTGCCTAGAATTGGTTGCATTGAAATGGCAATTCCTGGCAGAAAGTCGCCCCCTGCCCCGGAATAAGGAAGTCGGTGAGTCCTTACAGCAATGCGCAGGCCTGCAGGCTCTCTCTCCTCTAATTTCTTATGCGCACAGCTAGTGATGGGCGAACACCTGGATGTTCAGTTTCGGGAAAGTTCGCCGAACATGGCCGAGATGTTCGGCATGTTCGGGCCGAACCCCGAACTTTCCGAACATCCAGCTTTTGGGGGCCCTATGGGGTCGCAGGCATAAGGGGGGAGCATGCCCCGATCGCGGGGGGGGTCGGAAATTCCCCCCACCCCCTCCGCTAGCGCTCCCCCCTCTGCCCGCTTCCCCATAACAAAGTTTCAAGAAGTACCTGCTGTGTCCGGTGGTAGTGTGGGTGGCTGGCAGTGGGCGGCACTATGCAGTGACTGAATGAGGAGGAGGAGTCCGGAGAGTGACGCGTTGAGGGAGGCCGGGCAGCGGGCGGTTCAGCAGTGAACCGCCCGCTGCCCGGCCTCCCTCAACGCGTCACTCTCCGGACTCCTCCTCCTCATTCAGTCACTGCATAGTGCCGCCCACTGCCAGCCACCCACACTACCACCGGACACAGCAGGTACTTCTTGAAACTTTGTTATGGGGAAGCGGGCAGAGGGGGGAGCGCTAGCGGAGGGGGTGGGGGGAATTTCCGACCCCCCCCCCCCGCGATCGGGGCATGCTCCCCCCTTATGCCTGCGACCCCATAGGGGGGGCGTATTCGGCCGAACAGGGCCCTGTTCGGCCGAACAGGGGCCCTGTTCGGCCCTGTTCGGCGGCCATTAGAAGTTCGGGGCGAACCCGAACTTAAAAGGCCGAACACCATCAGGTGTTCGGCCGAACGCGAACATCACCCGAACAGGGTGATGTTCTGCAGAACCCGAACAGTGGCGAACACTGTTCGCCCAACACTACGCACAGCAGAGCGTAGGAGGGAGACAGAGTCTGCAAGCCTGCGCATACCAATACAATTCATAGATATAGTTTTGCTGAAAATGTCCCTCTGCCCATTTCCTACCTGGCTACTTGTGATGCTCGGATACCCCTTATCATGGATTCAAATAAATCCAGCCACGGCAGTATCAAAAACCAGAATCACGGCCGTGAATTTGATTCGGTTTTGAAATGGCCTTTCGAATTCGGCCCGGATTTTACCCGTGATTGCCTCTAAAATCTGGAATCACGGGCGTGATTTGTGATTAAAAGCCTGCCAAAACCCGTCGACTTTAATCGGCTAATAGCAAAGCACCCTTACATGGTATAAACACCAAATTTGGCAGATATGTTAAGAAGAACAGTGGGAACAAGAGAAAAACATTTTTTCAAAAAGACCTTATAGTTTTTGAGAAAATCCATTTTAAAATTTAAACGGAAAAAAGTATACATTGAAATGCGTTAAATGACAGTTCATTAATGAAACAAAACCCGCCGATTTTAGCAGTTAATAGCAAAGCCCCCTTAAATCCTGGAAACACCAAATTTGCAGTATATGTTAAAAAGATAGTGGGAAAAAATTATTTTCCTATTTTTTTTATGTGCAGGGTGTGGGAATTTTGTTTTAAAAAAAAAAATATTACCGCATTTAGATGTATACGTTTTTCCTTTGAAATTTTAAAATTTATTTTCTCAAAAACTATAAGGTCTTTGTGACAAAAAAAAATGTTCTCTTGTTCCTACTATTATTCTTAACATATCTGGCAAATTTGGTGTTTATACCATGTAAGAGGGCTTTGCTATTAGCTGATAAAGTCAGCAGGTTTTCTGGTGATAATCACTGATATTTTTCCCGTTTACGGCTGTAATCATGGCCCGAATACTTGGAATAATGGCTGAATTCATGATTGACTGCCGCGATGGATTCCCGATCACGGATTTGGATCACGATATCGGAGAGTGAAGAAATGATTGTGAATTACAGCTATGCAGTGATCACGGGTGGTATCCGAGCGCCACTGCTGGCTACAAGACGTAATTGCAATATCTCACAATCATATGAGGTTTCTGCAATGCATATCTATCTTTCTGCATTACCTCCTGTCTGGATATAGTATGCTGGCTTCTAGTACTCCTGTAGCAAAGGTGTCAATGTCTGTGCTGTGACAACCTCCCTGTCGGCAGGACTTAAGCACAGAGCATATTCCAGCCATCAGCCATTATAGTTCTAAAATAATACATGCTACTGTAATTCAAACCCATATATTTTGTTTGTCCGTTTGTCCCGAGTTTCAACACCATGGAGACTTATGATTTGCTATGATGTAGATAGAGACCAGAGAAGAGAACGCAGCACTTGACACTCTAGCTGATGACAATACAATAATAATCAAGCCATAAGGGCGGTGGGATTGTAGTCATGGACTACCAAGACTATTGACAGGACATCATTAGTATGCTATCGGTTTGGTTGCTAACAATGTGCATTGCTGATAACCCCCCTGGCTGTGGCTGCTGTCTTTATTTAAAGAGAGACTGAAACAAGCAAAAAATGCTATTTTTACCTTCTAATTCGCTTCAGTACTCTCAGCAGATGTAAACCGCCGCATCCTCGCCGCAAAACAAGGCCTTTAGACCCCCCAAATTCACGGGGGGCAATCCGGACGGCGCTTCCTGAAAGAGACAGAACTTTCAGCTGCAGCTCTGCCTCTACTGATGTTAATCGCTGCGGATCTCCGCCTCTCCCCACCCCTCTCACTCTTCCTTCACAGAGAGGGTCGGGGAGAGGCAGAGATTCGTGTGGCGATTGACATCAGCAGAGGAAGAGCTACAGCACAACGCTCTGCCTCCCCGGGCAGAAAAATCCATCCCCTCGTTTTGAGGTGGGAATGCAGTGGTTTACCTCTGCTGAGACTACTGAAGCAAACTAGAAGGTACAAATAGCAATTTTTGTCTGCTTCAGAGTCTCTTTAAAAGTATACCAAAGCGAGGGACTCGCACCTCCTCTGTTAGCGTCACCCGGTGCTCTCTGCACTTAGTGACACCACTGCCGCCGATATCCAGGTAGTCTCAAAAAATGTGATGTGAACAGCTTCCATTAAAGGGAGCTGAGTACCTGTTTTTTTATTTTTTATTTTTTAAACAAACATCCTAAGGAACCTTCATGAATTATGATAGAGTGGGCAAGGGTTGGGGTGCTGCCAGAGGGTCTCTTAGCCATATGGGATCTGCCATGTCTCCGTGGGCCGACCACAGCTGCTGCATTTTTCAACTTTTATGTGCATGCAAACTCACTGCCACTGCATGCAGGGAAATGCCGTCTGTGGATGTGAGAACATCTCTGTGCTCACATCCGTGGCATACATCTCCAGGCATGCATTGTGGTGCACATGTACAAAGTTGAAAGTCTGGCAGCTGCAGTCCACCCATGGAGAAAATAGGAGATGTCTGAAAGCTAAACACACCTCCAGAACCGCTGGAGTGCAATGATGTGTCAGCTTTCAACTCCATACAGACTGTTTTAGATTGGCTGATCCTCATCAATGCATGGCATGGATTAATGTGGCTCTATGGGGTAGGACTTGAAACACTCAGAGTTACAGGGTACCCAGCAAGCTCATGGTGACCTAGAACTCCTAAGAGTGTGTAAGGGGATTAAACAGACTAAAAAGCGCACTAACTAATAACGATATGCAAAACAGAAAATTGCCATCTAAAAACTTCAAGCATTTGTAATTATTTAGGTTGGAGTGATTTCTCCCACAACGCATCACTGCTGCATATGCATATATATGTATAAAGCCACATTAATCCTACTAATCCTACTAATATAATAAATCCTACTAATATAATAAATGGGAAAGTTCGGATGTTTGGATGTTTGGATGTTTGGATGTTTGGATGTTTGTTACTCGATCACGCAAAAACGGCTGAACGGATTTGAATGAAATTTGGCACACACATAGTACATTACCTGGAATAAAGTATAGGATACTTTTTATTCCCATAACCAAAATGAGACAAATACAAATTTCACTGGAAAATGTAAACTGCAGCCATACACTGTTACACTGGAGGTGTGTTTAGCTTCTAAGGGTAGAATGGTTAATTTGCATATATTCAGCAGTGATGCTCTGGGAGACATCTCAAGCTCACTCCAACCTGAATTATCGCAAATTCTTTCTGTTTTAAGAAAGCAAATGTTTGTTTTTCTTAACATCTTAGTAAGGGGGCTTTTAGGACCATTGTAGTCCCTTACACACTCCAATGAGTTCTGGGTCACCATGAGCTCGCTGGGTAGCATGTCCCTCTCGGTGTTACAAGCCCTACTGCATAGAGCCAAATTAATCTATGCCATGCACTGATAAGGATCAAACAATCCAAAACAGTCTGTATGCGTGTTGGATTATTATGGCTCTGAACAATTTAACAAACTGACACATCATTGCATTCCAGCAGTTCTGGAGGTGTGTTTAGCTTCTAAGGGTAACAATGGTTAATTAGCATAGTTTCAGCAGTGATGCACTGGGAGACATCTCAAGCTCACTCCAACCTAAATTATCGCAAATTCTTTCTGCTTTAAGAAAGCAAACTTTTGTTTTTCTTACACTGTTAATGGTAGGGTTCTCAAACTTTGCACAGTTGGTCGTTGGGTGACTAGGGTTATTATTCAGAAAAGTGGTTAGAGCCAGTGCTGGGCGTAATGTAAAAAACTACGCTTACGGATCATTATGCGTAATTTTACGCTATTACGCATTACGGAATTACGCTTACGGCGTAGACATTCATTTACGGTACATGTCTGTAATTACGCATAGCCCTTACGCAATTACGCGTAAGAATACCTTTATTCAGGTTGTTACATTATTGGCTTACGCGTAAAATTCTACTAGCAATTAATGCGTAAGGTCATGCTGCCAAGCGGAAAAGTTGACGCATGGATCAATGTTAGGTAGCCGCCGACTTTAAGGGTTAATAGCAAAACCCCCTTAATTGCTTAGAGCCTCAAATTTGGAAAATATATTAAGGAGATCAGAAGGAAGAAGAGAAAAAACATTTTTTTCAAAAAGACCTTATAGTTTTTGAGAAAATCGATGTTAAACTTTCAAAGGAAAAATATATACATTTAAAAACCGCCGACTTTAACGGTTAATAGCAAAGCCTGCTTAAAATTTAGGAACACCAAATTCATAGGGTATATTAAGGGGATCAGTGGGAATAAGAGGAAAAATATTTTTTTCAAAAAGACCTTATAGTTTTTGAGAAAATCGATTTTTAAGTTTCAAGGGCAAAAATGTCTTTTAAATGCGGAAAATGTCAGTTTTTTTTGCACAGGTAACAATAGTGCTTTATTTTCATAGATTCCCCCAAGTGGGAAGAGTTTTACTTACTTCGTTCTGAGTGTGGGAAATATTAAAAAAAAACGACGTGGGGTCCCCCCTCCCAGACCTCTTTAACCCCTTGTCCCCCATGCAGACTGGGATAGCCAGAATGCGGAGCACCGGCTGCGTGGGGCTCCGCACCCTGACTATACCAGCCCGCATGGTCCATGGATTGGGGGGTCTCGGAAGGGAAGGGGCAGCCAAGCTTTCCCCTCCCCCTCCGAGCCCTTGTCCAATCCAAGGACAAGGGGCTCTTCTCCACCTCCGATGGGCGGTGGAGGTGGAGGCCGCGATTGCCTGGGGGGGGGTTCATGGTGGCATCTGGGAGTCCCCTTTAAAAAGGGGTCCCCCAGATGCCCACCCCCCCTCCCAGGAGAAATTAGTATAGAGGTACTTGTACCCCTTACCCATTTCCTTTAAGAGTTAAAAGTAAATAAACACACAAACACATAGAAAAAGTATTTTAATTGAACAAAAAACATAACCACAAAATAAGTCCTTTAATATTCTTAATTAACCATTAATACTTACCTGTCCCTTTAAAAGCCAGTTCCCACGCAATATCCTCGGAAATATACTAATCAGTTACAATGTAACAAAGTTGTTACAATGTAACAACTTTGTTACTTTGTAACTCCACCGCACCCGACGTCACTCGCCGCTCACCCGCCGGCCGCCGCATACACTTACGCTAAGTCCCTGCCGGCTCCCGCAGTCCACTCCGCCCACACCTGTCACCCATATACATGCTGGCACCCATGGGTGCCAGCATGTATATAGGTGACATGTGGGAGAGGCGGGGAGGGCAGCGAGAGCCGGCGGGACTTAGTGTCCTGCACCCGACAGAGCTCTGAGCTATATAGCTCAGAGCTCTCTAAAGCATCTTTGTATTTGGGCTCCAAGGAGCCCCATTGGTCCTTAGCAGACCAATGGGGTTCCTTTAAATCAGAAGGAACCCCATTGGTCTGCTAAGGACCAATGGGGCTCCTTGGAGCCCAAATACAAAGATGCTTTAGAGAGCTCTGAGCTATATAGCTCAGAGCTCTGTCGGGTGTGCAGGACGCTAAGTCCCGCCGGCTCTCGCTGCCCTCCCCGCCTCTCCCACATGTCACCTATATACATGCTGGCACCCATGGGTGCCAGCATGTATATGGGTGACAGGTGTGGGCGGAGTGGACGGCGGGAGCCGGCGGGGACTTAGCGTTAGTGTATGCGGCAGCCGGCGGGTGAACGGCGAGTGACGTCGGGTGCGGTGGAGTTACAAAGTAACAAAGTTGTTACATTGTAACAACTTTGTTACATTGTAACTGATAGAACATTTCCGAGGATATTGCGTGGGAACTGGCTTTTAAAGGGACAGGTAAGTATTAATGGTTAATTAAGAATATTAAAGGACTTTTTTCGTGGTTATGTTTTTTGTTCAATTAAAATACTTTTTCTATGTGTTTGTGTGTTTATTTACTTTTAACTCTTAAAGGAAATGGGTAAGGGGTACAAGTACCTCTATACTCATTTCTCCTGGGAGGGGGGTGGGCATCTGGGGGACCCCTTTTTAAAGGGGACTCCCAGATGCCACCATGAACCCCCCCACCAGGAAATCACGGCCTCCACCTCCACCGCCCATCGGAGGTGGAGAAGAGCCCCTTGTCCTTGGATTGGACAAGGGCTCGGAGGGGGAGGGGAAAGCTTGGCTGCCCCTCCCCTTCCGAGACCCCCCAATCCATGGACCATGCGGGCTGGTATAGTCAGTGTGCGGAGCCCCACGCGGCCGGTGCTCCGCATTCTGGCTATCCCAGTCTGCATGGGGGACAAGGGGTTAAAGAGGTCTGGGAGGAGGGACCCCACGTCGTTTTTTTTTAATATTTCCCACACTCAGAACAAAGTAAGTAAAACTCTTCCCACTTGGGGGAATCTATGAAAATAAAACACTATTGTTACCTGTGCAAAAAAAACCTGACATTTTCCGCATTTAAAAGACATTTTTGCCCTTGAAACTTAAAAATCGATTTTCTCAAAAACTATAAGGTCTTTTTGAAAAAAAAAATGTTTTCCTCTTATTCCAACTGATCCCCTTAATATACCCTGGTAATTTGGTGTTCCTAAATTTTAAGCAGGCTTTGCTATTAACCGTTAAAGTCGGCGGGTTTTTAAATGTATATATTTTTCCTTTGAAACTTTAACATCGATTTTCTCAAAAACTATAAGGTCTTTTTGAAAAAAAAAAATTCCTCTTATTCCTTCTGATCTCCTTAATATATTCTCCAAATTTGAGGCTCTTAGCACTTAAGGGGGCTTTGCTATTAACCCTTAAAGTCGGCGGCTTTTTTATATTATACGGGAGCGTAATATTACGCGATTACGGCAGACTGTGTAATTTCAATGGGAGTTTACTGTCTTACGCGTAATTTGTTACGCGTAATAACGTAACCTACGGTCTACGCGTAATTAATTACGCGTAATACCGTAACCTTACACGTAACGCTTACGGTGCATTTGTAGTAAATTACGATGCGTAATTACGCTAATGCGTAATTTCGGCCCAGCACTGGTTAGAGCCTATAAAAGCCAATCAAAATTCACCTAATGATTTTCAAGGGGAATATTTACATTTCTGCCATTCTTGCACTGTTAATGGCACAAGCCTCAAACCTGGTATAGTTGATCATTGGGTGACTGGGGTTCAATTTCAGAAAGGGGGTGGAGTCACAAATAGCCAATCAGATTTGTTTCATTCCAATGCAAATTATTGTTGCCAAACACTGCAAAGCTCACAAACTTGATCATTGAGTAATTGATTAATTGTGTGTTAGGGTTAGGAAAGTGGGCACAGCCAACACCAGCCAAATACATAAGCGGGCAACGCAGGGTCATAAGTGGGCGGAGACAAATACAAATTTTACTGGGAAAATGTAAACAGCAGCCATTCTTACACTGTTACTGGTAGGGTTCTCAAACTTTGCACAATTAATTACTGGGTGACTGGGATTAATATTCAGAAAAGTGGGTGGAGCCTACAAAAAACAATCAAAAATTATCTATTGATTTTTCAGGGGTATATTTCATTGCTGCCATTCTTGCACTGTTAATGGCACAAGCCTCAAACCTGGTACAGTTGATCATTGCGTGACTGGGGTTTAAATTTATATAAGGGGGTGGAGCCCCAAACAGGCAATCTGATTTGTTTCATTTTATTGCAGGTTATTGATGCCAAAGACCGCAAAGCTCACAAACTTGGTCATTGAGTAATTGTGTGTTAGGGTTAGGAAAAGTGGGCGCAGCCAAAACCAGCCAAATACATATCAGGCAATGCCGGGACATCAGTAGGCGGAGACAAATACAAATTTCACTGAGAAAATGTAAACTGCAGCAATTCATACACTATTAATGGTAGGGTTCTCAAACTTTGCACAGTTGGTCACTGGGTGACTGAGATTAATATTCAGAAAAGTGGGTGGAGCCTACAAAAGCCAATCAAAATCCACCTATTAATCTTTAAGGGGAATATTTAATTGATGCCATTCTTGCACTGTTAATGGCACAAGCCTCTTGCACTGTTAATCACCTGTACCTGGTACAGTTGTCCATTGGGTGATTGGGGTTCAAATTCAGAAAAGGGGTGAAGCCACAGCCAATCAGATTTATTTTATTTCAATGCAAATTATTGATGCCAAAGACCTCAAAGCTCACAAACTTGGTCATTAAGTAATTTTGTGTTTGGGTTAGAAAAAGTGGGCGGAGCTAGCACCAGCCAAATACATACCTGGGCAATGCCGAGTCTTCAGTGGGTGGAGACAAACACAAATTTCACTGGGAAAATGTAAACTGCAGCCATTCTTACACTATTAATTGTGGGGTTCTAAAACTTTGCACAGTTGGTCACTGGGTGACTGGGATTAATATTCAGAAAAGTGGGTGGAGCCTACAAAAACCAATCACAATTCACCTATTGATTTTCAAGGCAAATATTTAATTGCTGCCATTTTTGCACTGTTAATGGCACAAGCCTCAAACCTGGTACAGTTGATCAGTGGGTGACTGGGGTTAAATATTTAGAAAAGGGGTGGGGCTACAAAAAGCGAATCAGATGTGTTTCATTTCAATTAAAATTATTCATGCCAAAGACCAAAAATCTCACAAACTTGGTCATTGACTATTGACAATTGTGTGTTAGGGCCCGTTTCCACTCTCGCGGAAACGGCCGCGAATCCGCAGAGTTTCCCCGCAGGCAAATCGCGCGGGGAAACTCTGCCATAGGGGATAACGGCGCCGCCGGCCGAATCGCTTGCAGTAGCGATTCGGCCGGGAACCCCCACAGAATTCGCGGCGGAGGCTGCGATTCCCATAGCCGTGCTTGGCACGGCTGATGGGAATCGCCTGCGATCCCGCCCACCCGCTCAGTGCCGGCGTGCGTCTACGAGACGCACGCCGCACTAGTGGAAACGAGCCCTTAGGGTTAGAAAAAGTGGCCACAGCCAACAGCAGCCAAATACATACCCGGGAAACATCAGGACATCAGTGGGTGGAGAAAAATAAAAAAATAACTGCCACAATGTAAACTGCAGCCATTCTTACACTGTCTGTCAATGGCAGGGTTCTTAAACTTTGCACAGTGGGTGACTGGGATTAATATTCAGAAAAGTAGGTGGAGCCTACAAAAGCTAATCAAAATTCACCTATTGATTTTCAAAGTAGTGGAGCCACAGCCAATTATTGATGCCAAAGACCGCAAAGATCACAAACTAGGTAATTGTGTGTTAGGATTAGAAAAAGTGGACAGAGCTAACACTAGCTAATTACATACCCGGGCAACGCCGGGTGACCAGCTAGTATAATAAATGGGAGAGTTCAGATGTTCGGATGTTCGGATGTTTGAATGTTCAGATGTTTGGATGTTTGGATGTTTGGATGTTTGGATGTTTGTTACTCAATCACGCAAACATGGCTGAACGGATTTGAATGAAATTTGGCACACACATAGTACATTACCTGGAATAAAGTATAGGATACTTTTTATTCCCATAACCAAAAAGTGGGCGGAGACAAATACACATTTCACTGGAAAATGTAAACTACAGCCATTCTTACACTGTTAATGGTAGGGTTCTCAAACTTTGCACAGTTGGTCACTGGGTGACTGGGATTAATATTCAGAAAGGTGGGAGGAGCCTACAAAAGCCAATCATAATTCACCTATTGATTTTCAAGGGGAATATTTACATTGCTGCCATTCTTGCACTGTTAATGGCACAAGCCTCAAACCTGGTACAGTTGATCATTGGGTGACTGGGGTTTAAACGGATAAAAGGGGGTGGAGCCACAAACAGACAATCTTATTTGTTTCATTTTAATGCAGGTTATGGATGCCAAAAACCACAAAGCTCACAAACTTGGTCATTGAGTAATTGAGTAATTGTGTGTTAGGGTTAGGAAAAGTGGGCGCAGCCAACACCAGCCAAATACATAATTGGGCAATACCGGGTCATCAGTGGGCGGAGACAAATACACATTTCACTGAGAAAATTTAAACTGCAGCCATTCTTACACTGTTAATGGTAGGGTTCTCAAACTTTGCACAATTAATTACTGGGTGACTGGGATTAATATTCAGAAAAGTGGGTGGAGCCTACAAAAGCCAATCAAAAATTACCTATTGATTTTTCATGGGAATATTTCATTGCTGCCATTCTTGCACTGATAATGGCACAAGCCTCAAACCTGGTACAGTTGATCATTGGGTGACTGGGGTTTAAACGGATAAAAGGGGGTGGAGCCACAAACAGACAATCTTATTTGTTTTATTTTAATGCAGGTTATGGATGCCAAAAACCACAAAGCTCACAAACTTGGTCATTGAGTAATTGAGTAATTGTGTGTTAGGGTTAGGAAAAGTGGGCGCAGCCAACACCAGCCAAATACATAATTGGGCAATACCGGGTCATCAGTGGGCGGAGACAAATACACATTTCACTGAGAAAATTTAAACTGCAGCCATTCTTACACTGTTAATGATAGGGTTCTCAAACTTTGCACAATTGGTCACTGGGTGACTGGGATAAATATTCAGAAAAGTGGGAGGAGCCTACAAAAGAAAATCAAAATTCACCTATTGATTTTCAAGGGGAATATGTAATTGCTGCCATTCTTGCACTGTTAATGGCACAAGCCTTAAACCTGGTACAGTTGGTCACTGGGTGATTGAGGTTCAAATTTAGACAAAGGGGTGGAGCCACAGACAGCCAATCAGATTTGTTTAATCTCAATGCAAATTATTGATGCCAAAGACCGCAAAGCGCACAAACTTGGTCATTGAGTAATTGTGTGTTAGGGTTAGAAAAAGCAGGCGGAGCCAACACCAGCCTAATACATACCTGAACAATGTCAAGAAATCAGTGGGTGGAGAAAAATACAAATTTCATTGGTAAAATGTAAACTGCAGCCATTCTTAAGGTGCGTACACACGTCAGATAAAAGTCTTTGGAAAATGAAAGATCACAGACCAATGTTACCCCCTTTCATGTAGTATGAGAACTATACTCTACACAGTCTATTCTATGGAGCTGAACTCCCCATCAGATAAAAATCTGTGCAAGATGCTGCACACAAAGATGCTGTACACATTCAACAGATCAGTATCTGTAAAAGATCTGTTCCTGCAAAAGATCCATTCCTGCAAAATGCATTCATAGTCTATGATATCTGCAGATCCCATACACACCTTGTTTAATGGACATTCATCTGCAGATCAGCCAATTTTCTGCCGATCTGAATCCAACCTGGTGGATCTAATCTACAGATAATTGTCCGTTAAACAAGGTGTGTATGAGGTCTGCAGATATCATAGACTATGAATGCGTTTTGCAGCAATGGATCTTTTGCAGGAACAGATCTTTTACAGATACTGATCTGTTGAATGTGTACAGCGGTCTTTGTGTGCAGCATCTTGCAAAGCTTTTTATCTGATGGGGAGTTCAGCTCCATAGAATAGACTGTGTAGAGTATAGTTCTCATACTACATGAAAGGGGGTAAAATTGGTCTGTGATCTTTCATTTTCCAAAGACTTTTCTCTGACGTGTGTACCCACCTTAACACTGTTAATGGTAGGGTTCTCAAACTTTGCACGGTTGGTCACTGGGTGACTGGGGTTAATATTCAGAAAGGTGAGTGGAGCCTATAAAAGCCAATCAAATCCACCTATTGATTTTCAAGGGGAATATTTAATTGCTGCCATTCTTGCACTGTTAATGGCACAAGCCTCTTGCACTGTTAATCACCTGTACCTGGTACAAAGGGGTGGAGCCACATCCAATCAGATTTATTTTATTTCAATGCAAATTATTGATGCCAAAGATCGCAAAGCTCACAAACTTGGTCATTGAGTAATTAAGTAATTGTGTGTTAGGGTTAGGAAAAGGGGGTGGGGCCAACACCAGCCAAATACATAATCGGGCAACACCGGGCTAGTCCAACATACGTATGGACTGTTTCAGGCTGGTTGATTCTCATAAATACATGGCATTGATTAATATGACTCTATGGGGTAGGAGTTGAGAGACACTCAGGAATTGAACAAGAGTTCTGGGGGAGAGGGAGAGGATTTGTCACGCTTTTATTCCAGAGCCACCCCTTATCATGGAGCATCTGGTATAGCTCAGGCAGCATGTGCTCTGGGCTCTAGCCATACTAGCCTGCATGGGTGACAAAGGCAACCACATACTGTTATTTATTTATTTATTTATTTCAATATGTGAAATGTGTATACAGAGCTCAGAAAAAGTAAACATTAAAGTGTACTGCTGAAAAAAAATGTAATTTTCCCACACTTAAAAAACTTTTTTTATTTTTAAATCTATTTTTTTTTATAAAGTCTTTTTTTTTAAATTTGTTCCCACTACTGTTCTCCTTAATATACCCGGCCAATTTGGTAATTCTAGCATGTATGGAGGTTTTGCTATTAACGGGATATGTTGGCATAAAGTCGACATACAAATATGTGAAAATTACACAAAATTACCGTTCCTGATTAAGTTTGCAAATGAAATGAATTATGCTTTAGTGAAAACTAGCTGATAATACGGCGTTGCCCGGGTACGTATTTGGTTGGTGTTGGTTCCTCCCACTTTTTCTAACCCTACCACACAAACACTCACTGACCAAGTTTGTGCGCTTTGCATCAATAATTTGTATATTCCCATAGAAATTAAGCAAATCAGATTGGCTGTTTGTGTCTCCGCCCCCTGTCCAGCATTTGAACCCCAGTCACCCAATGTCCAACTGTAGCAGGGTTGAGGCATCTGCTACTAACAGTGTAAACATGGCAGCAATTTAAATATTCCCCTTGAAAATCAGCAGGTGAATTTTGATGGCTATTAAAGGCTCCATGCACTTCCCTGAATATTAATATCAGTCAACCATTGACCATCTGGGCAAAGTTTGAGAACTCTGCCATTAACAGTGTAACAAGGCCTGCAGTTTATATTTTCCCAGTGAAATTTGTTTTTGGCTCTGCTCACTTTTTTTAACCTGGACACAGTCACTCAATGACCAAGTTTGTGAGCTTTCGAGTCCTTGGCATCAGGCATCAATAAAAGCAAATCTGATTGGCTATTTGTGGCCTCGCCCCTTTTCTGAACTTGAAATCCAGTGACTCAATGACCAGCTATACCAGGTTTGAGGCTTGTGCCATTAACAGTGCAAGAATGGCAGCGATTTTAATATGCCCTTTGAAAATCAACAGGTTAATATTGATTGGCTTTTTCAGGCTCCACCCACTTTTCTGAATATTAATCCCAGTCACCCAGTGACCAACTGTGTCAAGTTTGAGAACCCTGCCATTAACAGTGTAAGAATGGCTGCAGTTTATATTTTCCCATGTAAAAAGTTAGTTGTTTTTTGTTGTTTCTAACCTTGACATACAGTCACTCAATTAACAAGTTTATGAGATTTGAGGTCTTTGGCATCAATAATTTTATATTCCCATAGAAATTAAGCAAATCAGATTCGCTGTTTGTGGCTCTGCCACTCTCCAGCATTTTAACCCCAGTCACCCAATGACCAACTGTAGCAGGTTTGAGGCATCTGCTATTAACAGTGTAAAAATGGCAACATTTTAAATATTCCCCTTGAAAATGAACAGGCAAATTTTGATTGGCTATTATGGACTTCACCCACTTCCCTGAATGTCAATCTCAGTCACCTAGTGACCACCTGGGCAAAGTTTGAGAACTCTGCCATAAAAAGTGTAGGAAGGGCTCCAATTCATATTTTCCCAGGGAAATTAGTTTTTGGCTCTGCCCACTTTTTGTAACCTGGACACACAGTCACTCAATGACCAAGTTTGTGTGCTTTGGGGTCCTTGGCATCAATTATTTGTATTTTTCCACTGAAATGAAACAAATCTGATTATCTGTTTGTGGTCTCGCCCCTTTTTCTGAACTTGAACCCCAGTGACCCAATGACCAACTGTACCAGAGTTGACTCTTGTGCCAGTAACAGTGCAAGAATGGCAGCAATTTGAATTCTCCCCTTGAAAATCTACAGGTGAACTTTGATTGGCTTTTTTAGGCTCCACTCACTTTTCTGAATATGTATCTCAGTCACCCAGTAACCCGTTATGCTAAGTTTGAGAACCCTGCCATTAACAGTGAAGAAGGGCTGCAGTTCACATTTTTCCAGGGAAATATGTATTTGACTCCACCCAGTTTTTGTAGCCTTGACACACAGTCACTCCATGTCCAAGTTTGTGAGCTTTCGGGTTCCTGGCATAAAAATTGTGTGAATGGAAGCAGTTTATCCAGCAAAGAAATCTAACTGGCTGTTTGTGGCTCTGCCCCTTTAGTGAATTTTAACCCTAGTCACTTAATGACTGACTGTAGCAGTTTTGAGACCTTTGCCATTAGCAGTGTAAGAATGGTGGTGGTTTCAATATTCCCCTTGAAAATCAATTGGTGAATTTTGATTGGCTGTTGTAGGCTCCACATAATTTTCTGAAGATTAATCCCAGTCACCCAGTGACCAACTGTGTCAAGTTTGAGAATCCTGCCAATAACAGTGTAAAAATAGCTGCAGTTTATATTTTTCCATGTAAAAAGTTAGCTGGTTTTGGCTCCGCCCACTATGTTTAACCTTGTCATTCAGTCACTCAATGACCAAGTTTATGAGCTTTGGGGTCGAGATGTCGCGAACCTCCGATTTTCGGTTCGCGAACTTTCTGCGGACGGTTCGGTTCGCGAGAACTTTCGCGAACCACAATAGACTTCAATGGGGAGGCGAACTTTGAAAACTGGAAACACTCATGCTGGCCAGAAAAGTGATGGAAAACATGTTTCAAGGGGTCTAACACCTGGAGTGGGGCATGGCGGAGTGGGATACATGCCAAAAGTCCCGGGGAAAAATCTGGATTTGATGCAAAGCAGCGTTTTAAGGGCAGAAATCACATTAAATGCTAAATTGCAGGACTAAAGTGCTTTCAAACATCTTGCATGTGTATACATCAATCAGGGAGTGTATTTAGAGTACTGCTTCACACTGACACACCAAACTCACTGTGTAACGCACCGCAAACAGCTGTTTGCGTAGTGATGGCCATGCTGGACTGGTGCGCACCATGGCCAGAGTGCAGGCCGTGGCGGTTTTCCAGCCCATATGGTCGCCGGGCTGTGGTTGCTCAATGATAGAACAACAGTGACTGTCCAGCTGATCAAATTTGGTCTGATCACAATGAAGCAACAACCTTATTATCTTTGGTGTGCCACCCCCACCCGAGACACTCATATAGCCGGCAGTCATTGCTTCATTGTGATAAGCAAGCCCCTTCACCGCAACAAGGTAAGGATCACGAAGGGGAATGGACACATGTACATGCCTTATGTTTTGTTGTTGCAGCCGCCCGCAGTGCAGCCAGAAAATTTAGGCAGGCATGTACATGCACCAGAAAAATTAGTATAGCAGCGGCCTTAAAAATTCAGGAATCCGCCTAGAGTCCAGGACCCTGTTGCTGGTGGCGGAAAAAGGCAAGCGGCCTGCAGGAGGAGATGTTGTGTGTGGGGACTGACTTAGTCTTCGGGCGGGTAGTAGCACTCCAGGATCCATGCCTCATTCATTTTGATAAAGGTGAGGTACTGAACGCTTTTGTGACTTAGGCGACTTCTCTTCTAAGTGACAATGCCTCCAGCTGCACTGAAGGTCCTTTCTGACAGGACGCTTGCGGCAGGGCAAGAGAGAAGTTGGATGGCAAATTGGGACAGCTCTGGCCACAGGTCAAGCCTGCACACCCAGTAGTCCAGAGGTTCATCGTCGCTGCTCGCAGTGTCTACATCAGGGGTGCCCAATAGGTCGATCGCGATCTACCGGTAGATCGCGGCCGCCTGATCGGTAGATCGCGGCCTCTTGGCCGCGTCCCATTGAATTTAGCAGCCAGCAGCTGTAGAACGCAGTTTCTGCTGCTAACCGCTGATCGCGAAGGAGGAGAGAGCCTGGCCAATCAAGGGAGGAGAGGCGCGCAGCCATTCAGGGGAGCAGAGGGCGCAGCCAATCAGGGGAGCAGAGGCGCGCAGCCAATCAGGGGAGGAGAGGCGCGCAGCCATTCAGGGGAGCAGAGCAACTCCATTCACGCTGCCCACCGGAGCCTCGGCTGAGGGAGTGAATACTTGGACGCCGCCGCAGGAAGAAACCGGCCTTATACCCAGGTAACCTATACTGAAGGGACCTATACCTGGCTAACCTATACTGAAGGGACCTATACCCAGCTAACCTATACTGAAGGGACCTATACCCTGCTAACCTATACTGAAGGGACCTATACCCAGCTAACTTATACTGAAGGGACCTATACCCAGCTAACCTATACTGAAGGGACCTATACCCAGCTAACCTATACTGAAGGGACCTATACCCTGCTAACCTATACTGAAGGGACATATACACAGCTAACCTATACTGAAGGGACCTATACCTAGCTAATCTATACTGAAGGGACCTATACCCAGCTAACCTATACTGAAGGGACCTATACCCTGCTAACCTATACTGAAGGGACCTATACCCAGCTAACTTATACTGAATGGACCTATACCCAGCTAACCTATACTGAAGGGACCTATACCCAGCTAACCTATACTGAAGGGACCTATACCCTGCTAACCTATACTGAAGGGACATATACACAGCTAACCTATACTGAAGGGACCTATACCCAGCTAACCTATACTGAAGGGACTTATACCCAGCTAAACTATACTGAAAGGACCTATACCCAGCTAACCTATACTGATGGGACCTATACCCGGCTAACCTATACTGAAGGGACCTATACCCAGGCAAACCTATACTGAAGGGACCTATACCCAGCTAACCTATACTGAAGGGACCTATACCCAGCTAACCTATACTGAAGGGACCTATACCCAGCTAACCTATACTGAAGGGACCTATACCCAGCTAACCTATACTGAAGGGACCTATACCCGGCTAACCTATACTGAAGGGACCTATACCTAACTACATTTCCGGGGGGGGGGGATGGGTGCATTTGAAACATTGGTAGATCTCCTGGCCTCGGCGAATTTTAAAGTAGCTCGCGAGGCGAAAAAGTGTGGGCACCCCTGGTCTACATCCACAGTTAAGGCTAGGTAATCGGCTACCTGCCGGTCCAGGCGTTGGTGGAGGGTGGATCCGAAAGGGCTACGGCGAGGCATCGGACTAAAGAATGTCCGCATGTCTGACATCACCATGAGATCGCTGGAGCGTCCTGTCCTTGCCTGCGTGGACAGGGGAGGAGGATTACTGGCAGTGGTACCTTTGCGTTGTGGTGTGACATCACCCTTAAATGCATTGTAAAGCATAGTTGCCAACTTGTTCTGCAAGTGCTGCATCCTTTCCACCTTCTGTTGAGTTGGTAACAGGTCCGCCACTTTGTGCCTGTACCGAGGGTCTAGTAGCGTGGCCACCCAGTACAGGTCATTCCCCTTGAGTTTTTTTGATACGAGGGTCCCTCAACAGGCTGGACAACATGAAAGAGGCCATCTGCACAAAGTCGAATCCAGACATATGCTCCATCTCCTCTTGCTCTTCTTGAGTGATGTCACGTAAGTCCTCTTTCTCCCCCCAGCCACGAACAATACCACGGGAAAGTGGAGCAGCACAAGCCCCCTGTGACGGCTGCTGCAGTTGTTCTTCTGCCGCTGCCTCTTCCTCCTCCACAGAAACACCTTCCTCATCATCCGAGTCTGACTCCTCTTCTTCCCCTCACGACTCCTCTTCTTCCTCCTCCTCCCCCCTCTGTGCCACCGCAGGTGTTGAGGAAACATCTGGTTCGGATGAAAATTGCTCCCATGACTCCTCCTGCCGTAACTGTTCTTCTTCACTCCTCCACAGCTTTATCCACCACTCTATGCACGGCACGCTCCAAGAAGTAAGCGTAGGGGATCAAGTCACTGATGGTGCCTTCAGCGCGACTCACCAGGTTGGTCACCTCCTCAAACGGCCGCATGATCCTGCATGCATTTTGCATCAGTGTCCAGTTGTTGGGCCACAACATCCCCATCTTCCCAGATTGTGTCCTTCTACTGTAATTGTACAGGTACTGGGTGACGGCTTTCTACTGGTCTAGCAGGCGAGAGAACATGAGCAGGGTCGAATTCCAGCGAGTCGGGCTATCGCATATCAAGGGTCTCACCGGCAAGTTGTTTCTCCGCTGAATGTCCGCAAAGCGTGCCATGGCCATGTAAGACCCCTTGAAATGGCCACACAACGTCCTGGCCTGCTCCAGGACATCCTCTAAGCCTGGGTACTTTGACACAAATCTTTGAACGACCAGATTCAGCACCTGTGCCATGCAGGGTGCTGCTGTTGTCACACACCACGTTGCCGAACTCCAGCTGGTGCGGGGTCAGCCATTGCTCCACCTCTTTGTTAGAGCTGGTCCAGTGTGAATCTCCGCTTTGAGGCAAGACATGTCTAACACTGTGTGACACAGTCGTACCTGGCATGCAGCGTAGGCTCTGGGGAGATGGGGCTGTGTAGCTGGAGAGGAGGAGATGTCAGCACCACTAAAATTGAACTGTCACTCAGCCAAGGAGAAGGAGGAGGATGACAGCAAAGAGGATGTAGCATAAGGAGAAGGAGAGGAGGTGGCAGGAGGCCTGCCTGCAAGCCGTGGAGGTGTCACAAGTTGGTCCTCTGCACAGCCACGTACTCCCTGCTTGCCATCGGTCACCAGGTTGACCCAATGGGCTGTGTACGTAATGTTGCGGCCCTGCCCATACTTGGCAGACCAGGCATCCGTGGTCAGGTGGACCCTTGACCCAACACTCTTCGCCAGAGATGACACCACTTGCCTCTCAACTGCACGGTACAGTTTGGGTATGGCCTTTTAGAAAAATAATTGCGGACTGGTATCTTCCACTGCGGTGTCCCAATGGCCACAAATTTATGGAAAGCCTCAGAGTCCACCAGGTTGTATGGTAATAGCTGGCGAGCTAATAGTTCCGCCACGCCAGCTGTCAGACGCCGGGCAAGAGGGTGACTGGCAGAAATTGTCTTCTTCCGCTCAAAGACTTCCTTCACGGACACCTTGCTGCTGTGGGCAGAGGAGCAGGAACTGCTCAAGGGCAGAGGTGGTGTGGAGGAGGGTGGCTGTGAAGGTGCAAGGGAGAAAGCGGCTGAAGATGATGCACATGAAGGAGGAAAAAGAGAAGGAGGGTGGCTTGTCTTTTGTGTGCTGCTTTGATCAGGTGTTCTTGCGATAGCTGTTTGTGCCTTTTCTCCAGGTGCCTTAGTAAGGCACTTGTCCCTACGTGAGTGTTGGCATTTCCACGGCTCAATTTTTGGAAGCAGAGACAACAGATGGCTTTGCTCCGAACTGAGGCACACACGTTAAAAAATTTCCAAACCGCTGAGCCCCCCTGGGGTGATGACACTATGGTGGCATCAGCACCTGACGTTGAAGGGCATGTTGGCTGGCTGTCCATAGATTGCGATACATGGTCCCGGACACTGTCCCCAGCTGTTTCTGAGGACGAGCTCCCTCTGCTTCTTTCATGGACTCATCTCCTTCTACTCCTCTCTGACTCCCCCTCTGAACTGTCCCCCTGGTCATCTCCTCTATTGGGAACATACGTGGCATAATAATATAATTGTCATCTTACTCCTCCTGCCCAGCTCCGCTTTCCTCAGACACCTTCAAAACTGCACCAACATCAGGTGCTTTATCATCCCCATCCTCACACGTTACATCCATACTATCGCCACCTAACTAATGAGGTGGTGTAACTTGCTTAGCACCTTCATCTTGTTGTAGCTAGTGATGCTCGGATACCCCTTTTTATTATTCGAGTTTGGTCGAATTCGAATAGTAAATTATTCGAATTCAGTCGAATATTCGAGTCGAATATTTTTTACTATTCGATTCGACCTCGGACTTCGAGCTCACTATTCGAGTCGGTATTCAAGCTCATTATTCGAGCTGACTATTCGAATTGGCCTTAAATAGCTTCCAACACTTGTTTTGAGGGTGAATGATGCAAGAAACATCTTTTTTCCAAGTAACAACAGCAAGTGATTATGTGGGGCTGTTCCTTTAAAAAAAAAAAAAGGTGGAAAGAGAAGTTGTGTCCAGAATTTTGTTCAGTACTGTATATACTTCTTCTTCTTCTTCTTCTTCTTCTTCTTCTTCTTCTTTATCTTCTATATCTTCTTCTTCTTCTTCTATATATTCTTCTTCTATATCTTCTTCTTCTATATCTTCTTTTTCTATATCTTCTTCTTCTATATTGTCTTCTTCTTCTTCTTCTTCTTCATCTTCTTCATCATCATCTTCATCTTCTTCTTCTTCATCATCTTCTTCTTCTTCATCATCTTCTTCTTCTTCATCATCATCTTCTTCTTCTTCTTCTTCATCTTCTTCTTCTTCATCTTCTTCTTCTTCTTCTTCATCTTCTTCTTCATCTTCTTCTTCTTCATCTTCTTCTTCTTCATCTTCTTCATCTTCTTCTTCTTCATCTTCTTCATCTTCTTCTTCATCTTCTTCATCTTCTTCTTCTTCATCTTCTTCATCTTCTTCATCTTCATCTTCTTCATCTTCTTCATCTTCTTCATCTTCTTCTTCTTCATCTTCTTCATCTTCTTCTTCTTCTCCTTCTTCTTCTTCTTCTTCTCCTTCTTCTTCTTCTTCTTCTTCTTCTCCTTCTCCTTCTTTTTCTATATCGTCTTCTTCTTCTTCACTTATTTCTCTTTTATATATTTTTTTAAAGAAATGCAGCTATTTTTGAGCGTAACAAATAGCTGGTGGCGCACGCATGTTGGAAGCGCCATTGTATGTGCTCCCTGGCAGTGGAAACACACAGACAGCAGGAGGTAAATTCAGCAGCAGGAGGAGGAGGATGAGTGTGTGGCAGCAGGCAGTCAATGAGGCAGGCAGCGTGACATAATAGCCCTGGTACCTAGCGGTGATACCAGGGCTGTAAATAAACACAACAGGCAGGAGGTCCCAGACAGCGGTCGTGCAGCCCACATCGTGTCCAATACACAACTGGGACAACACAGTTTTCAACCCGGGCACCTCTGAAAGATTAAACCTTTTTTTTAATGTTTTTTTGGTTTTGTTTGTAAAACAAATTACACAGATATATAGCTATTGTTTGACGTAATAGCTGGTGGCAGAGTGGCAGCAGAATGTAATTCTTCTGTGTACCCAAGCAGTGGGAAACACAGACCGACAGCAGCAGCAGCAGGAGGAATGGAGGAGTAATGAGAGAAGCTATTGTTTGACGTAATAGCTGGTGGCAGAGTGGCAGCAGAATGTAATTCTGTGTACCCTGGCAGTGGGAAACACAGACCGACAGCAGCATCAGCAGGAGGAATGGAGGAGTAGTGTGAGTGTGGCAGCAGGTAGGCAGCGTGACATAATAGCCCTGGTACCTAGCGGTGATACCAGGGCTGTAAATAAACACAGCAGGCAGGAGGTCCCAGACAGCGGTCGTGCAGCCCACATCGTGTCCAATACACAACTGGGACAACACAGTTTTCAACCCGGGCACCTCTGAAAAATTAAACCTTTTTTTTTTTTATGGTTTTGTAGTTTTGGTTTTACAACCAATTACACAGATATAGCTATTTTTTTACGTAATAGCTGGTGGCAGAGTGGCAGCAGAAGGTAAATCTGTGTACCCTGGCAGTGGGAAACACAGACAGACAGCAGCAGCAGCAGGAGGAATGGAGGAGTAATTATGTGAGCAGCTATTGTTTGACGTAATAGCTGGTGGCAGAGTGGCAGCAGAAGGTAATTCTGTGTACCCTGGCAGTGGGAAACACAGACCGACAGCAGCATCAGCAGGAGGAATCGAGGAGTAGTGTGAGTGTGGCAGCAGGTAGGCAGCGTGACATAATAGCCCTGGTACCTAGCGGTGATACCAGGGCTGTAAATAAACACAGCAGGCAGGAGGTCCCAGACAGCGGTCGTGCAGCCCACATCGTGTCCAATACACAACTGGGACAACACAGTTTTCAACCCGGGCACCTCTGAAAAATTAAACCTTTTTTTTTTTATGGTTTTGTAGTTTTGGTTTTACAACCAATTACACAGATATAGCTATTTTTTTACCTAATAGCTGGTGGCAGAGTGGCAGCAGAAGGTAAATCTGTGTACCCTGGCAGTGGGAAACACAGACAGACAGCAGCAGCAGCAGGAGGAATGGAGGAGTAATTATGTGAGCAGCTATTGTTTGACGTAATAGCTGGTGGCAGAGTGGCAGCAGAAGGTAATTCTGTGTACCCTGGCAGTGGGAAACACAGACAGACAGCAGAAGGGCAGTACACAGCAGCCCACTGTAGGTGTAAAATGTGTGGCTGCAGGCGACGTAATAGTCAAAGTGAACCAGGCTGGCTTAGTGAGCAGGAGCCATGATGTGGTAAAGGGTGGTAAGGCACATTAACGATGGTTCTAAGTTCCAGCAGCCAGTTTATGTCCCCCTCTCGCCAACAACAGGGGCCAGGAACTCGCCTTCCACCCACGCCTGGTTCATCTTGAGAAACGTCAGTCTGTCCACAGACTTGTGAGACAGACGTGAGCGTTTCTCGGTGACCACGCCACCAGCTGCACTGAAGCAGCGCTCGGACAGCACGCTGGAAGGGGGGCAGGACAGCACTTCCAGGGCGTACTGCGCCAGCTCGCTCCAGGTCTCCAGGCGCTTGACCCAATACTCCATGGGATCAACAGGGGCATCGCTGTCAAGCCCGCTGTAGGACCCCATGTAGTCAGCCACCATACGGGTCAGGCGCTGGCTGGGACCGGAGGAGGATGCTGCTGCATGCACCTCCTCTCTAGTCACTGCTGCCGGAGCCTCTACAGTCCTGTAGAGCTCATTGCTGAGAGACAGCAGGTCTGTGGGGCGCTTGCTGCTGGATGCAGGCACCTGCTGCTGCCTCTGTGCTGGCTGGACAGTGGGGGTGGAAGGCTGGGGAAAGGCTTCCTCCAAGCGCTCAACAAGGGCCTGCTGCAAGCTCCTTATTTGTTGCGCTGGGTCTCCTCCTGCAGGTGGCAGGAACTGGCTCAACTTCCCCTTGAGGCGTGGGTCCAACATCATGCTGATCCAGATCTCCTCCCTCTGCTTCATCTGGATCACTCTGGGGTCCCTGCGCAGGCATGCCAGCATGTGCGCTGCCATTGGGAAGAGGCGGGCCACGTGTGCTGGCACATCGATGGCAGTGCTGCTGTCCTCATCCTCCTCCTCTGCCGCCTCATCCTCTCTCCACCTCGCACCAACTCAGCTGCGCTGTGCTGATCCCCCTCATCAGCAGCAAGGTCAGGGACCTCCACCAAGTCCTCCTCCTCCTCCCCCTCAGAGGTGGACTGCGCAGCTGCATGACGCTCCTGCTGGTCCAAGGCTGCCGCTCCCTGTTCCAGCAAAGCATCGAGGGCCCTGTTCAGCAGACAAACCAGGGGCACCCACTCGCAGACCATAGCATGGTCCCTGCTCACCATGTTAGTGGCCTGCAGAAAGGGAGCCAGCACTAAGCAGACCTGCTGCATGTGCCTCCAGTCATCATCGGGGACGATGGACGGGATGTTGCTGGTCTTGTCCCTTCTCTGAGCGGCGGAAACAGTGGCCAGGGCAAAGTACTGGTTGACAGCGTGCTTCTGTTCAACCAGACGCTCCAACATCGCCAGGGTGGAGTTCCAGCGAGTCGGAACGTCAAGGATCAGCCGATGGCGTGGCAGCTCCAGCTCCTTTTGCACGTCTTCCAGGCTCGCACAGGCTGCAGCCGAGCGCCGGAAGTGACGCACAACGGTTCTTGCCGTTTCCAGCAGTTTGCCCATCCCCTGGTAGGTGCGCAAGAACTTCTGCACCACCAGGTTCAGAACGTGGGCATGACAGGGGATGTGGGTCAGGTTTCCCCTGTCTATTGCGGCAACCAGATTGACCCCATTGTCGGCCACCACCTCTCCGACTCTGAGGCCTCTGGGGGTCAGCCAAATCCTCTCCTGCTCCTGGAGTTTGGCCAACACATGGGTTGCCGTCAGCTTGGTCTTCCCAAGGCTGACCAAGTGCAGCAGCGCTTGGCAGTGGCGGGCCTTCACGCTGCTGCTGAGGCGGGGGGTTTGGCCAGGTGTGCCGGAGGATGGCAGAGGATCGGAGGAACCTGCTGCAGTTCCCCTGACCCTGCGGGGTGGCACCACCCACAGTGTTGCTGCTGCTGCTGTGCCCGCTGCTGCTCTCCCATCCTCACCCCCTTCCACCAAGCTGACCCAGTGGACAGTGAAGGACAGGTAGCGGCCTGTCCCGAAACGGCTGCTCCAGGAGTCCATGGTGACGTGGACCCTTTCACCAACCGCGTGCTCCAGCCCTCGCTCCACATTGGCCATCACAAAGCGGTGCAGTGCAGGAATGGCCTTGCGGGCGAAGAAGTGTCTGCTGGGGAGCTGCCAGTCTGGGGCTGCACAAGCAAGCAGCACACGCATGTCGCTCCCCTCCTGCATGAGCGTGTACAGCAGGAGTTGGGAGCACATGGACCCGTGCCGGTAAGCTGTTCAGCTGCCGCACGCGACGGCTGCTGGGAGGCAGAGCCCTAACCACCCCCTGGAAGGACTCGCTCAAAAGGCTCTGGCGTGGCCTTTTGCTGGCACGGGAATCAGCGGACACAGCAGAGGAGGCCACTGAGGACTGGCTGCCAGAACAGGCCTCAGTGTCGGCGGCAGGAGTTGCAGAGGGGGGAGGAGCAGTGCGTTTCTGCACTCCTGCTGGTGCTGCTGGAGGAGCAGGAGGGCGGGTGGCTGCTGTTGCTGCTGCTGCTGCTGCTGAAGGCTGTGCAGTGATGGGTGTGGTGCCACTGCCAGCACCAGATGCCTTCAGCCTCTGGAACTCCTCATGCTGGTGGAAATGTTTCGCAGCAAGGTGGTTGATGAGCGAGCTGGTGCTGAACTTTAAGGGGTCTGCACCTCTGCTCAACTTCCGCTGACAGTGGTTGCAAGTGGCGTACTTGCTGTACACTGTGGGCATGGTGAAAAATCGCCAGATTGGTGACAAAAACAACCCCTTACGGCATGGAACCACTGCTGCCTGTCTCCCTGTGGTGGTTGGGGGGGGGCTTGGGTGCGGCTGGTGGTGGTACTGGCAGATGCTGCTGCTGCTGCTGCTGGTGAGCCTGAGACACCAGCAGGCTGTGGGACCTGCCTACTGCTGCCAATGCTTGCAATGATGCACCTCCTTGCAAGGCCCACAAGCGCATCCTCCTCCTCCTCCTCAGAGCTGCTGATGACGACATCCCCTGGAGCTGGTGGCACCCAGTCTCTGTCTGTCACCGTGTCATCATCATCCTCCCCCTCCTGAAACATGTCCTGCTGGGATGATGACCCCCCAAACTCCTCTCCTGATGCATGGATGGGCTGCTTGACTGTCGCCACAGTCTTGCTGTCCAATCCCTGCTCCCCCAAAGTGCCCATCAGCATCTCCTCCTCAAAATCGCCAACAACAGCAGACAATACCCTGATGGTGCCTGGGGTAAAAAGACCGCTGAGTGACAGGTCGGCGACTGACGGTGAACTGGCCTCCTCCCCAGGCCCTGCTGGGCGGCTGCTGCGAACAGGGGTGGTGGTGGTGAGGGTGGAGGCCTCGGATGCAGAGCTGATGGCGGGTTGCTCATCCTCCGTCATCAGTTGCACCACAGTGTCTGCATCCTTTTCCTCAATGGGACGTTTCCGACCCGGCTGGAGGAAAATCGGAGCAGGTGCTACACGCTGCTGCTGCTGTGTCTCTGCAGCGTGAGTTGCAGATGCTCCTGCTGGGCGGCGCCCAAGGCGTCCACGGCCAGTGGCTATAGGAGGAATGTTAGCCACTGACGCTGCTGCTGCTGCTGCGGAACTGTGCATGGTGGCGCGGCCGCGCCCGCGGCTTGCCACAATGCTGCTCCCTCTCCTCCTGATTCCCTTGCTGCACTTCCCCTTGCCCAAACCGCACTGGCTGCCACTTCCAGACATCTTCGATGTTTTGGGCGTAAACACAAACGTTTTTTAAAAAGGGCGGGTGAAAAGTGGGGTACTTTAATGGAGTGGGTTGGTGGGCGAGGTGACTGAGTGAGTGTCTAGTACAGTAAGTAAGTAGTAACAGTCAGGAAGTACAACTAGCAGTTACAATAATCAGTAGTAATCACAAGGAAATAGAGTGTGTGTACACTACAGACAGTGAGTGCACGCACGCGCAAACACACGCAGGAGCTAGCCTATGAACAGAGACAGAGTGAGTGTCCCTAGTACAGTAAGTAAGTAGTAACAGTCAGGAAGTACAACTAGAAGTTACAATAATAAGTAGTAATCACAAGGAAATAGAGTGTGTGTACACTACAGACAGTGAGTGCACGCACGCGCAAACACACGCAGGAGCTAGCCTATGAACAGTGACTGAGTGAGTGTCCCTAGTACAGTAAGTAAGTAGTAACAGTCAGGAAGTACAACTAGCAGTTACAATAATCAGTAGTAATCACAAGGAAATAGAGCGTGTGTACACTACAGACAGTGAGTGCACGCACGCGCAAACACACGCAGGAGCTAGCCTATGAACAGTGACTGAGTGAGTGTCCCTAGTACAGTAAGTAAGTAGTAGCAGTCAGGAAGTACAACTAGCAGTTACAATAATAAGTAGTAATCACAAGGAAATAGAGTGTGTGTACACTACAGACAGTGAGTGCACGCACGCGCAAACACGCGCAGGAGCTAGCCTATGAACAGAGACTGAGTGAGTGTCCCTAGTACAGTAAGTAAGTAGTAACAGTCAGGAAGTACAACTAGCAGTTACAATAATCAGTAGTAATCAGAAGGAAATAGAGTGTGTGTACACAGACAGTGAGTGCACGCACACGCAGGAGCTAGCCTATGAACAGTGACAGTGAGTGTCCTAGTACAGTTACAGTATATAACTACAATACAAAATACAATCAATCAGTAGTAAAGGACAGCAGAAATACTGGTATAGATGAGAAATAAACAGAGGACAGGAGAGAACAGCTGCCCACACAGGCAGGCCCTGAGGCCTAAAGCTGTAAGCCTGCAGCAGCTGTCTCTCTCTATGTAACACAAAAGCTACTAACTAAAATACAATGTCTATCTAACTAACAACAATATAGGTGTATATAGGAGGTGTATGTGAGCAAAAACGCTAGGTGATTGACCACAATAAAGCTCTTGCTAAGCCAAAGCACAAAGGAGCAGATCTCTCTCTGTGCAAAGTCAGGCAAGGACGGAAAAACGGAACATGGCAGCCGCTATTTATAGGGTAGGGGCTGGCCAGGGTCCCCCTCTGTGATTGGCTGCCGTCAGAGGGCCTGGGAGCCCTCTGATTGGCTCTAAGGACATCAATCTGGGCTATGACGCTATTCGAGCTCGGTATTCGAGCTCGAATAGCGCTGTTAGCTCGAATAGCTCGAATATTGAATGGGCTATTCGAGTTCACTCGAATAGCCCATTCGAATAGCTCCAGCTATTCGGAGCTCGAATACCGAGCTCGAATAGCTGAAAAAGAGCTCGAATATTCGAGCTACTCGAATATTCGAGCTCTGCTGAGCACCACTGGTTGTAGCAGTATTGGCTGTGAATCAGTGATTTCCACACCAAATAACTCCTGCGAAGAGTCAAATGCAGTGGATGTGGTGCTTGTAGTAGCGCTGGTGGCCGTGAGAGATGAGGTGTTCTGTGTTAAAAATGTCAAGCACGTCCTGACAATTTTGGGAAGTGATTGCCCGTGATTTCTTCTGAGCACTGTACTTTGGGCCAGGGCCGCACAAAATCACATCAACACGACCTCGCACAGACCTGCCAGTGCCAGGAGGCCTTCCTCTGGGTCTGCCTCTACCTCTTCCTCTACCTGGTTTGTCCATTTTGTCCATCTCGGGGGGATGCTAGGTATATGCAGTGAGGTGGGTTCACTGAACACAAAAGGTATGTAGATGCAGTGAGGTGGGTTAACTGAACCCAAAAGGTAGTTAGATGCAGTGAGGTGGGTTCACTGAACACAACAGCCAGGTATATGCAGTGAGGTGGGTTCACTGAACACAAAAGGTAGTTAGATGCAGTGAGGTGGGTTCACTGAACACAAAAGGTAGGTAGATGCAGTGAGGTGGGTTCACTGAACACAAAAGGTAGGTAGTTGCAGTGAGGTGGGTTCACTGAACACAAAAGGTAGTTAGATGCAGTGAGGTGGGTTCACTCAACACAAAATGTAGTTATATGCAGTGAGGTGGGTTCACTGAACACAAAAGGTAGGTATATGCAGTGAGGTGGGTTCACTGAACACAAAAGGTAGTTAGATGCAGTGAGGTGGGTTCACTGAACACAACAGCTAGGTATATGCAGTGAGGTGGGTTCACTGAACACAAAAGGTAGTTAGATGCAGTGAGGTGGGTTCACTGAACACAAAAGGTAGTTAGATGCAGTGAGGTGGGTTCACTCAACACAAAAAGTAGTTATATGCAGTGAGGTGGGTTCACTGAACACAAAAGGTAGTTAGATGCAGTGAGGTGGGTTCACTGAACACAAAAGGTAGGTAGATGCAGTGAGGTGGGTTCACTGAACACAAAAGGTAGGTAGATGCAGTGAGGTGGGTTCACTGAACACAAAAGGTAGTTATGTGCAGTGAGGTGGGTTCACTGAACACAAAAGGTAGTTAGATGCAGTGAGGTGAGTTCACTGAACACAAAAGGTAGTTGTATGCAGTGAGGTGGTTTCACTGAACACAGTTAATTTGAACCCCAGTCAACCAATGACCGACTGTAGCAAGTTTGAAGCCTCTGCCATTAACAGTGTAAGAATGGCAGCAGTTTAAAAATTTGTCTGGATATCCCGGATACTGGGGTCGAATATCCGATTTGGGTCGGATACCAGAATGGTCAAATCCGGATATCCGATCTGGATATACACACACAGAATACACACACACATCTGATTTTATAGATAGATAGATAGATAGATAGATAGATAGATAGATAGATAGATAACGATGCAAAATTCGTGCCCATCACTAACTGGAAGCACTTTTCTTAGTGTTTGTGCTTTGTAAAGCACTTGCTAACGTAAATGCCTTGTTTGATCCCACTTGAGGGATGTGATTTTTTAAAAATCACCTATAACATTACATTATCAAGAGCTTCACAAATCACAAATGCTTTGAAAAGTGCTGCTAGTGGGTCCCAGACCTGTTGTTTGGACAGGCCTCTTGCATGATTTATGGGCAGTTCTTATAATATATAACCCGGTTGTCGCTCAGTTGGGCGCAGGGTGGGTCGAAAGATGACTCCCCCTGCTAATGCTGAAACTTAAGGGTAATGTTAAAAACAATTCCAGCTCTGCTTTGTAGCAACTTGTGGGAGAAATGTTATTCGGGGTCCGGCTATTGCAGGTACCCACAATACAGGGATTTATGAGAAATCCCCTTGCGCTGCCACAGCCGTAATAACATAACTTCGGATCAGGCGGGAAAATGACCTGATCTGATGGAAAGCACAAGATTCAAAAACCATCTATGTCTAAGGAAAGGAAGCTCTGTGAGTATATTTAACCATTTAATGACACCCTAACGTATTAAGACGTCATGCTTTACCCTATTAACAGTAACATGACGTTTTAATACGTCGTGCATTCCCGCCGCTGCTACCGCCGTGTGCGCGCCGCTACCGCCGCCAATTCCGCCGGGATCCTGTGCTGAGTGATTGGGGAAGAGGACCGAACAGTCCTCTACCCAATCGCAGTGCCTGGAGTGAATGGACGTGACCGCGAACAGCGGCTACGTCCATTCACAAAAACAGGAAATTGTTACTGTTCAATAAAGTGTAAAAAAAAAAAGTGATCACTTCCTATAACGACGTGTTCACTAGCGCCATCTTGTGGCCAAAAAATATATTACACATACAAAATACAGACATACACAATTACATACACATCATTAATAAAATTACACTTGCAACCCTCCCACCCAAAAAAAAAAAAAAAACTTGTAAAACAATTCAGCTTAAAATAAATAAATAAATAGTTTCCTTATGGACTCAGCTTTTTTTAATCTATATTTTATGGGGGAAAATTAATTTTAATTTATTACATTGGGGCTGGTAATTATGGCCAGAACAAAAAAAAAAAACAGAAAAATAACACCTATATTTCAAAATAATATATTGTCGCCATACATTGTGATAGGGACATCATTTAAATGGTTTAATAATCGGGACAACTGGGTAAATAATATGTGCTTGTTTTATCCACAGGAGAATGTTTAATTTTAAAACTATAATGGCTAAAACCTGAGAAATAATGATTTTTTTCTTTTTTTTTGTTTTTTTCTCATTAAAACACATTTAGAATAAAAATATTCTTAGCAAAATGTACTACTCACAGAAAGCCTAATTGGTGGCGAAAAAAACGAGGTATAGATCATTTTCTTGTGATAAGTAGTAATAAAGTTATTAGGGAATAAAAGGGAGGAGCACTGACAAGTGAAAATTGCTCTGGTCCGTTAGAGTAAAAACCCTTGGGGGTGAACTGGTTAAATGCTGTAGTGTAGCTGCTGCAGCCAAGGCACCAAAACAGCCTGTAAAAAATTAAACAAAATAATATCAGCGCAATCTGTGATCGCTTGTGTGAAGCCCTTGTTTACTTTCTATTTTCTGGAAAAGATATGACATAAATAAAGTAATTAACCACTTTGGTACTAGTAGCCTCTGCCCCCTTAAAGACCAGACGCTGCGGGTACAGTAAAATGGTGCTTCCCGATGAATCACCGCAAAAAAAAGCCGATCACGCCGATCTGTCCCAGCCGCAGGCTCCACTCTCTGCCGTCTCTATGATGGCAGAGCGCTGTGAGCCGGTCAGGAGCCGCTTTCATTGGCTCCTGACCCTGTCACTCCATGTAAGCCAATGGGATTGGCTTACAGTGATGACAGAGCCAGGAGCCAATGAAAACAGCTCCTGCCTGGCTCACAATGCTCTGCCGTCATAGAGACGGCAGGGCAAGCAAATTGCGGTGGAGACAGAGCGGCGTGATCGTCGGTAAACGGCGGGTACATGCTGTCAATGTGACGTAGAGTTTACATCCAGTCAGGGGCGCAGCACCACCTGCTGGACGTAGATTCGTACTGCGTCGGTCCAAGATCGGTTAAAGGGAATGTCCAAGCAAAATTAAAAAATTAGTTTCACTTACCTGGGGCTTCTACCAGCCCCATGCAGCCACCCTGTGCCCTTATTGTCACTCACTGCTTCTCCAGTCCCCCACTGGCAGCTTGCCGACCTCGGAGGTCGGCGGGACGCATTGCGTACATTTTTACGCATTCCCGCTAGTGCAGGAACATCAACACATACATTTTTACGCGTTGCTGGTTCAATGCGTGAAAATGTACGCATTAAACCAGTAATGCGTAAAAATGTATGTGTTGATGTTCCTGCACTAGCGGGAATGCGTAAAAATGTACCCAATGCGTCCCGCCGACCTCCGAGGTCGGCAAGCTGCCAGTGGGGGACTGGAGCAGCAGTGAGTGACTACGAGGGCACAGGATGGCTGCATGGGGCTGGTAGAAGCCCCAGGTAAGTGAAACTCATTTTTTAATTTTTCTTGAACCTTCCCTTTAAGATAAAATGCAATAACTTATGATAAGATTTCGGAGCATCTGGATCATTGTTTTTGATTGGCTGGTTGGAGCCGCTCACCATTTGTTGCAATCTGCTCATTTATATTACTGCTGGCTACTTATTGACAGCTGAAATATTTTGTAAGAAGAGTGGACTACATAGATGAGACTGGAGAAAGGATTTCCTTCGATGAGACCAGATATCTCCGGAGCAAGCCGATGCTGTCACTGAACAACTGGGTGCATGCGCCCATACACGAGAGTAAGAAATCAGAGGGCAACTACATCTATGTGAATGAATCTCTACCGGAGGAGGAATGGCTTCATATCAATGATAAGACACTTGTGTGGAGAACCAGCAGAGTAAGTATAGTTCATACCAGAAAATTATTGTTGAAATACATATCCTTGGCTGCTCGGATACCCCTTTTCAAAATCCGGGTTGACCCGGATCCGGATACCCAGATATTCGGGTCCAGACCGGATATCCGGATCCGAACTGGTGGGTATCCGAATAGAATCGGGTATCCGACCCTACTATCCGGGGTATCTGGGCAAATTCGGATATTGAGGTAGAAAACCCGGAAGTAGCCCTTTAAACTGCTTTAAAAACGTTTTTGAGGGTATATGAGGAATGTAGCATCATTATTTTTTAAAGGGAAACAATAATTGATGATGTGGGGACTTAAAATCCCCCAAAAAACAAAAAAAAAATGGTTGTCAATCAACATCAGGCCTAGATTCCAGACAGCGCTCGTGCAGTCCACATTAGGCTTGATTCACTAACCGGCGCTAAACCGGTTAGTGTGCCTTATAACTTAGTGGGCACAAACTACAGCGCTAACCTTATCTGAGGTTAGTGTGCCTTATCGGAGTTAGTGTGCCTTATCTGAGGTTAGTGTGCCTTATCTGAGGTTAGTGTGCCTTATCTGAGGTTAGTGTGCCTTATCTGCAGTGTGCGATGTAGCTTTGTGCATCTTTTAGTGTGCACAAAGCTATTTAGTGTGCACAAAGCTACTTAAGGGGCACTAAGTTCAGATAAGGCACACTAACACAGATAAGGCACACTAACCTCAGATAAGGTGCACTAACCGGCTTAGCTCCGGAAAACTCTTTTTTACTCCGGCGCTAACACTTAGCGCCGGTTAGTGAATCAAGCCCCTTGTGTCCAAAGTCCAATGTGCAAAGTGCCACGTGCAAACACATGCAAAGTGCCATATGCAAACACGTGCAAAGTGCCATGTGCAAAGTGCCAAGTTTGCACGTGGCACTTTGCACTTTGCACGTGTTTGCACGTGGCACTTTGCACGTGGCACTTAGCACGTGTTTGCACTTGGCACTTTGCACATGTTTGCATGTGGCACTTTGCACTTTGCACATGGTACTTGGCACTTTGCACGTGGCACTTTGCACTTTGCACGTATTTGCATGTGGCACTTTGCACTTTGCACTTTGCACGTGGCACTTTGTATTTTGCACGTGGCACTTTGCACTTTGCACTTGTTTGCACTTCTTTGCACGTTGTACTTTGCACGTGTTTGCACGTGGCACTTTGCACGTGTTTGTACGTGGCACTTTGCACGTGTTTGCACTTGTTTGCACATGGCACTTTGCATGTGTTTGCAAGTGGCACTTTTAACTTTGCACTTGGCACTTTGCACATGTTTGCACTTGTTTGCACATAGCACTTTGCACGTGTTTGCAAGTGGCACTTTTAACTTTTCACTTGGCACTTTGCACTTTGCACGTGTTTTCATGTGACAGGCAGCAGCTGGCCAGGTGTGTGCACAGCACAAACACATAGCAGCTGCAGCAGCACTGCAGCAAACACTCTAAATGTCACACTATGCCATCAATCAAGCTAATAAATGATTTAACTATAGTGTAGTGATAGTGAAGGGGTTAATCACTGAACAGCTTATAACTGTGTACAGCCCTTGGCCCAGCAGCACTGCAGCACAGTCTCGGTCACACTATGAGACATCAATCAAGCTAATTAAGGATTTAACTATAGAGTAGTGATAGGGGTTAATCAATGAACAGCTTTAGGTTTATAACTGTGTACGGCCCTTTGTAGGGCACCAGCACTGGAGCATGTCTCTCAGTGAGCATTCAGCAAGCCAGAACGATCTGTCTCATCATGGCAGCCCTCCTTATTATACAGGGGGGCTGGCCAGGCTTCCCTTCTGTGATTGGGTGCCAGGGGTTAGGCTGGGAGGCCTCTGATTGGCTCAATGAGGTCAGGTGGTGCCGGCCAGGGTTCCCCTCTGTGATTGGTTGCTAGGGCTTCTGCTGTGAGCCCTCTGATTGGCTCCAGGACGTCATCACCTTAGTTACAGTATTTCGGATCCGGATATCCAAGGATATCCGCGGATATCCGGATTATGCGCCCAACTATCCGCAGATAGCTATCCGGATTTTCCCAGCTATCTGGAATCCAGAATCCGATCTGGATAGGCCTAAAAAAGTTCAGATATCCGGGTTACCCGGATATCCGGAATCCGGATGAGCATCCCTGTGCAAAACTATCTCCACCCTCCCCCCAACATTTTTCCTGTCTTGTGGCCTCACAACCAGTGATGACAGCAGATAAACACTGAACAGTAGCTATTCACCAACTCACAATAAATGCAAACATTATGGGCTCTATGCTTTTCCTTAGTTCATTCTTTGACCCTTCACCCTGAAGTCAGGTGGGACAGGATGGCAAATCTGACCCGATCACCACCCAGACCCCCATCAAGACACAATTCCATTGAACCTTCTCACTGTGCCTATAGTTAGTACAGGAATAGGAGCTGCTGATGCAGATACAGGGACAGTGTTACATAGGCTGTATTGTGATATTGTGCTGTGTAGCTACTTTCTAGGTGCAAAGCTACTAATAATGCAACAGCCTGGGACCACCAATAGTCCCTTTTAGGATTCTTCCTGACCACATAGACTGTAATTATATTGTGCTGTGAAGCTGCTTCCTAGGTGCACTGCTACTTGCAGTGCACTAGCTAGGGACTCCCCAATATCACTTTGAGGACCCATCCAGACCACAAAAAGTCATTTTGTGTACTAATATTGACCCTGCTGTATGCTACACTGATATTTTGCTGTTGCATTATGGTGCGGTGTGTGCAGGGATGGATCTGGGGGGGGGGGGGGGGCAGACGGGTCTCTTGCCCCAGGCGCAGTTTGTTGAATTCTTAAAAAGGCAGCACAATTTGGATGGGGAATGGCAGTTTAGGCGCCAAAACCTGATCTTTAGGTGAAAAAAACTGACCTTTAGGCGACAAAACTGGATGGGGAATGGCAGTTTAGGCACCAAAACCTGACCTTTAGGCGCCAAAACCTGACCTTGCCCCAGGCGCTACTTGGTCTAGATCCGTCCCTAGGTGTGTGTTAGCAACACAAAACCTGTATACAGTTATACAGTGTAGTGTGCGGCTGGCTGTGTCACTGGTCTAGCCCGTTACCATGTCACAACTATGTAGTGAGCATGTGCAGATTGCTCCCGGCCGCAGTGCCTGCACAGTACTCAGTAGTCAGTGACTCTCCCAACTAGGAAGTAGCTTTGGAGAGTCTGTACAGAGGAACGGAGGGTGCCGGAGGAGAATGAGGGGAGCGATGGGCATGAGGAGAGCCCACTACACATGCCTGCTCCCCCTGTTTTGAAATTTTCTTTTGGATTAAGGTATCTTTAATGCAGCCTCAGTGCTGCATATGTATGTATGCGTCACCGGTGAGTTAGGCACTGGAAAACCTAATGTCGGCTCTCTCTGCTGCCACAAAACTTCCCAGTGGCATTAAATACTATTCCCCTTCCGAGTTGTTGCAACTCGGCGGGTGATGCAATTTAAGGATATGCCACGGGAAGCATAACATTGCTGCTATGGGGTGCCTGGTTTTGGTGCACGGCAGTAAGCTCCGTGCACCAAAACCACCTTTTTTGTCACATTCCCACCTTCCCCTACCCTTTTTAGGACCTTATAGGCATTCCTTTTCCAGTTAATTTTATCTCTAACCTTTCTATTTATCCATAGCAGCCTTTTTTTAAAATTCCTATATATTTCTATATGGGATATATGTACTACAATATTCATTGAGAATCAAGTTCGCTCTTTCCCTTCAGTGTCCTCCCCTTGTAGTATATTTTCCCGGTCCACCAAACTTAGTGCCTGCCTGAGTTGATTGAAATTTGCTTTTCTAAAATGTATAGTTTTCGTTTTTTTCCCTTCTCTGTGACCTACCAATCTCCAGATCAAAAGTTTTCATGTTGTGACTGCTATTACCCAAATGTTTTTGAATGTGCAAATTTGATACATTATCTGGTCTATTTGAAATGATCAAATCCAGTAGCACATTCCCCCAGTTGGTTCCCTCAGTTGGTTTTATCTAATAACTGTCCTGTAGTCTTGCAAGAAATCTGCCACTTTTACCAGAATGAGTAACTCCAATAACCCAATCAATGTCTGGATAGTTAAAATCACCCATACCTATGGCCTCACTTTTACTCACCGCTTTTTCAATCAGCTGATACATTGAAATATAATAAAATATTTTTGATTGGTGTTTGGTTTTGAGTAGAGATGTCGCGAACCTCCGATTTTCAGTTCGTGAACCTTCGCGGAAGGTTCGGTTTGCAGAAAAGTTTGCGAACCGCAATAGACTTCAATGGGAATCCGAACTTTGAAAAATAGAAACAATTATGCTGGCCACAAAAGTGATGGAAAAGATGTTTCAAGGGGTCTAACACCTGGAGGGGGGCATGGCGGAGTGGGATACATGCCCAAAGTCCCGGGGAAAAATCTGGATGTGACGCAAAGCAGCGTTTTAAGGGCAGAAATCACATTGAATGCTAAATTGCAGGCCTAAAGTGCTTTAAAACATCTTGCATGTGTATACATCAATCAGGGAGTGTAATTAGAGTTCTGCTTCACACTGACACACCAAACTCACTGTGTAACGCACCGCAAACAGCTGTTTGCATAGTGACGGCCGTGCTGGACTGATGCGCAACATGGCCAGAGTGCAGGCCCTGGCGAGTTTAAAGCCCATATGGTCGCCAGGCTGTGGTAGCTCAATGATAGAACAACAGTGACTGTCCAGCTGATCAAATTTGGTCTGTCCACAATGAAGCAACGACCTTATTATCTTCTTGCATGTAGCTAGGCATAGGTAGGTGCCCCAGTATAGGTAGGTAGGCATAGGTAGGAGTCCCAGTATAGGTAGGTAGGCATAGGTAGGTGCCTCAGTAGTTAGCTAGGCATAGGTAGGAGTCCCAGTATAGGTAGGTAGGCATAGGTAGGAGTCCCAGTATAGGTAGGTAGGCATAGGTAGGAGTCCCAGTATAGGTAGGTAGGCATAGGTAGGTGCCTCAGTAGTTAGCTAGGCATAGGTAGGAGTCCCAGTATAGGTAGGTAGGCATAGGTAGGTGTCCCAGTAGTTAGCTAGGCATAGGTAGGAGTCCCAGTATAGGTAGGTAGGCATAGGTAGGTGTCCCAGTAGTTAGCTAGGCATAGGTAGGAGTCCCAGTATACGTAGGTAAGCATAGGTAGGAGAACCAGTATAGTTAGGTAGGCATAGGTAGGTGTCCTAGTAGTTAGCTAGGCATAGGTAGGAGTCCCAGTATATGTAGGTAGGCATAGGTAGGAGACCCAGTATTGGTAGGTAGGCATAGGTAGGTGCCCCAGTAGTTAGCTAGGCATAGGTAGAAGTCCCAGTATAGGTAGGTAGGCATAGGTAGGTGTCCCAGTAGTTAGCTAGGCATAGGTAGGAGACCCAGTATTGGTAGGTAGGCATAGGTAGGCGTCCCAGTAGTTAGCTAGACATAGGTAGTAGTCCCAGTATAGGTAGGTAGGCATAGGTAGAAGTCCCAGTATAGGTAGATAGGCATAGGTAGGTGCCTCAGTAGTTAGCTAGACATAGGTAGGAGTCCCAGTATAGGTAGGTAGGCATAGGTAGGTGTCCCAGTAGTTAGCTAGGCATAGGTAGGAGTCCCAGTATAGGTAGGTAGGCATAGGTAGGTGTCCCAGTAGTTAGCTAGGCATAGGTAGGAGTCCCAGTATAGGTAGGTAAGCATAGGTAGGAGAACCAGTATAGTTAGGTAGGCATAGGTAGGTGTCCTAGTAGTTAGCTAGGCATAGGTAGGAGTCCCAGTATATGTAGGTAGGCATAGGTAGGAGACCCAGTATTGGTAGGTAGGCATAGGTAGGTGCCCCAGTAGTTAGCTAGGCATAGATAGAAGTCCCAGTATAGGTAGGTAGGCATAGGTAGGTGTCCCGGTAGTTAGCTAGGCATAGGTAGGAGACCCAATATAGGTAGGTAGGCATAGGTAGGTGCCTCAGTAGTTAGCTAGACATTGGTAGGAGACCCAGTAGTTAGCAAGGCAAAGGTAGGAGACCCTGTATAGGTAGGTAGGCATAGGTAGGTCCCCTAGTATAGGTAGGTAGGTAGGTAGGTGTCCCCGTAGTTAGGTAGGCATAGGTAGGTGTCCCAGTATAGATAGTTAGGCAGGGCCTGGCTGGCACAGTAATAACAATTACCAAGGTCCAGCTGCAACAGATAGGGCTGTATAATGTCAGTGAGCAACACACACACAAAAAAACACATCTGGAAAACATTAGCTCTCAAAAGAGCTGTTGAGGGGTGCTATTTTAGCAATAACAATCAGCCAGGAGCAAGCCAAGAGCCTAACTAATCTTTCCCTAGGAGAGCAAGTCTGCAGCATCTGTCCCAAGTCTGTCTCTAGCAGGCACACGAGTGAGTGTAATGGCCCGGCAAGCCTGCCTTATATAAGGGGGGGTGGGGCTCCAGGGCTTAGTGTAGCCTGATTGGCTACAATGTGCCTGCTGACTGTGATGCAGAGGGTCAAAGTTGACCCTCATAGTGCATTATGGTGTGAATCGAACTTCCGCAAAAGTTTGCCTGGTGCAGGCGAACGCGAACCACCAAAATTCACCTGAAACCGTTCGCCGGCGAACCGTTCGCTACATCTCTAGTTTTGAAAAAGAACTCACACTGGGTCAAGCTGGAGCAAAGAAGGTGTTTAGCTAGTGGCTGTAGGATAGAGTTATCAAAGCCAGTGCAAGAAAACTTTCCACTTTTGCACCAGTTTTGCTCTAATTTTATTTGCTCCTGGTTTAATAAACCTGTTTCATTGTGCTTCTGTACCGACCATGTCTGTAATGAGCACAAATTATGTCTTCTCCCTGATTCAGGTGCCATTTTCTCGCTGCAATGAGAGATGTCCTTCTGGATATGGAAAAATCCCAAAGGAAGGAATCCACCTCTGCTGCTATGGCTGTGCTCCGTGCCCTGAGGGAGAATTCTCTAATACAGGTTATCTTGCGCTACTGAGATAATAGTTTATACTCCAACCCATTAATGAATTTCTCCTCTTACTAGTCATTGGCTCATCTCCTGTTATTTGTTACACTACATTTTACTTTCACTGTTATGAATGAACATGGCTCATGATTCAAGTCAAGTGCATTCATTCCCAGGCACATTGATTGACTCAGGGAACACATGCTTCCCTTCACCAATCGCCGATGTACAAGTCCCGCTGTGAACAACATATCAGTACCTCCTAATTGTGCTAGAGTGACTCAAATTGGAACATATACTGTATATACATCCAGTTTGAGTTTACTGGTTAATATTCTGCACTTGGCCTTGTATTTAAAGTGGATCCGAGATGAACTTTTACTCCTTGCATAATTGTGTTCCTTACATATAGTTTATAGGGCATTCCTCAAGCCAAATACTTGTTTTGTTTTGTTTTAATACCCTAATTTCCTATAAACTAAACAAACCACACCCACAGCTTCTCCAGAGTGCCTTGGTGCTTGCAAGGGATTGTGGGATTTCAGTCTGGGCAGGTGAAAAAGGTGTTACTAGCTATAGATTTCAGAGGCAGAGTTTTCACAATCTGAGAGCTGCAGTGCAGATACAGATCAGTTGCCTGTGTAATGGAGGAGATAAGAGTGGAGTTTTCACAGAATATGCAGATTAGCATGCCTAGATACAGATAAGCTTGCCTGTGTGTGTAATTGTGTAATAGTGACAAGCAGAAAACATGTCTGCTCCCATTGTATCACAGGAAAACATTACTGTTGAAGCTGTTTGAAGATAGATTTGCTGTGTAAACTATCTAAACTTTAGATAAGATATATAGACAAGTCACTTGTAATATTTAGTTTTTTATCTCGGATCCGCATTAAGAAAAAAAGAAAAAATATCAATCATGCTACTAATACTATAAATGGGAAAGTTTGGATGTTTGTTACTCGATCACGCAAACATGGCTGAACGGATTTGAAAGAAATTTGGCACACACATAGTACATTACCTGGAATAACATATAGGATACTTTTTATTCCCATAACCAAAAAGTGGGCGGAGACAAATACAAATTTCCCTGGGAAAATGTAAACTGCAGCCATTCTTACACTGTTAATGGCCGGGTTCTCAAACTTTGCACAGTTGGTCTCTGGGTGACTGGGATTAATATTCTGAAAAGTGGATGGAGCCTATATAAGCCAATTAAAATTCACCTATTGTTTTTCAAGAAGAGTATTTACATTGCTGCCATTCTTGCACTGTTAATGGCACAAGCAACAAAACTGGTACAGTTGATGATTGGGTGACTAGGGTTCAATTTGAGAAGGGGGTGGAGCCACAAACAGACAATTAAATTTATTTGATTCCAATGCAAATTATTGATGCCAAACACCGCAAAGCTCACAGACTTGGTAATTGTGTAATTGATTAATTGTGCGTTAGGGCTAGGAAAGTGGGCACAGCCAACACCAGCCAAATACATAAGCAGGCAATGCCGTGTCATAAGTGGGTGGAGACAAATACAAATTTTACTGGGAAAATGTAAATAGCAGCCATTCTTACACTGTTAATGGTAGGGTTCTCAAACTTTGCACAGTTGGTTACTGGGTGACTGGGATTAATATTCAGAAAAGTGGGTGGAGCTTAAAAAAGCTAATCAAAATTTTAATTGACAAAAGGGGGTGGAGGCACAAACAACCAATCTGATTTGTTTCATTTTAATGCAAGTTATTGATGCCAAAGACCGCAAAGTTCACAATCTTGGTCATTGAGTAATTGATTAATTGTGTGTTAGGTTTAGGAAAAGTGAGCACAGCCAACACCAGCCAAATACATAACCGGGCAATGCCGGGTCATCAGTGGGTGGAGACAAATACAAATTTCACTGGGAAAATGTAAACTGCAGCCATTTTTGCATAATTGGTCACTGGGTGACTGGGATTAATAATCATAAAAGTGGGTGGGGCCTACAAAAGCCAATCAAAATTCACCTATTGATTTTCAAGGGGATTATGTAATTGCTGAAATTTTTGAACTGTTAATGGCATAAGCCTCAAACCTGGTACAGTTGGTCATTGGGTGACTGCCGGGGTTCAAATTCAGAAAAAGTGGTGGAGCCACAAACAGCCATCAGATTTGTTTCATTTCAATGCAAATTATTGATGCAAAAGACCGCAAAGCTCACAAACGTGGTCAACCACCTATTGATTTTCAAGGGGAATATTTAATTGCTGCCATTCTTGCACTGGTAATGGCACACGCCTCTTGCACTGTTAATCATCTGTACCTGGTACAGTTGGCAATTGGGTGATTAGGCTAAAATTCAGAAAAGGGGTGGATCCACAGCCAATCAGATTTACTTTATTTCAATGCAAATTATTGATGCCAAAGACTGCAAAGCTCACAAACTTTGTCATTAAGTAATTGAGTAATTGTGTGTTAGGGTTAGGAAACGTGGGCGGAGTCAACGCTGGCCAAATACATACCCAGGCAACGCCGGGGCATCCAGCTAGTATTATAAATGGAAAGTTTGAATGTTTGAATGTTTGGATGTTTGTTACTCGATTACGCAAAAACTGCTGCTCAGATTTGAATGAAATTTGGCACACACATAGTACATTACCTGGAATAAAGTATAGGATACTTTTTATTCCCATAACCAAAAAGTTGGCGGAGACAAATACAAATTTCACTGAGAAAATGTAAACTGCAGCCATTCTTACACTGGTAATGGTTGGTCTCTGGGTGACTGGGATTAGTATTGAGAAAAGTGGGTGGAGCCTTCGAAAGCCAATCAAAATTCACCTTTTCATTTTCAAGAGGAATATTTAATTGCTGCCATTCTTGTACTGGTAATGGCACAAGCCTCAAACCTGGTACAGTTGGTCATTGGGTGACTGGGATTCAAATTCAGAAAAGGGGTGGAGCCACAGCCAATCAGATTTGTTTCATTTTAATGCAAATCATTGATGCCAAAGACCGCAAAGCTCACAAACTTAATCATTGAGTAATTTTGTGTTAGGGTTAGAAAAAGTGGGTGGAGCCAACACCAGCCAAATACATACTCAGGCAACACCAGGTCAGCAGCTACTGGAGAATAAATAAGTACATCCCAAGGGATAAACAACACATCCCTCCTTGTCCAATCTTACTAATATTATAAACTAGCTGGACGCCCAGCGTTGCCCGGGTATGTATTTGGCTAGTGTTGGCTCTGCCCACTTTTCCTAACCCTAACACACAATTACTTAATGACCAAGTATGTGAGCTTTCCGGTCTTTGGCATCAATAATTTGCAATGAAATAAAATTAATCTGATTGGATGTGGCTCCACCCCTTTTCTGAATTTGAGCCCCAATCACCCAATGGCCACCTGTACCAGGTACAGGTGATTATCAGTGCAAGAATGGCAGCAATGAAATATTCCCCTTAAAAATCAATAGGTGGATATTGATTGGCTTTTATAGACTCCACCCACTTTTCTGAATATTAATCCCAGTCACCCAGCAACCAACTGTGCAAAGTTTGAGAACCCTACCATTAAAAGTGTAAGAATTGCTGCAGTTACATTTTCTCTGTGAAATTTGCACTTGTCAGTGTAAGAATGGCTGCAGTTTACATTTGTGCAATGAAATTTGTATTTTTCTCCACCCACTTATTTCCAAACATTGTTCAGGTATCTATTTGGCTGGTGTTGGCTCTGCCTACTATTTCTAACCCTAACACACAATTACTCAATAACCAAGTTTGTGAGCTTTGCAGTCTTTGGCATCAATAATTTGCATTGAGATTAAACAAATCTGATTGGCTGTTTGTGGCGCCACCCCTTTGTCTGAATTTGAACCCCAGTCACCCAATGAATTGTGTGTTAGGGTTAGAAAAACATGGGCACAGCCAACACCAGCCAAATAAATACCCAAGCTATGCCGGGTCATCAGCAGGCAGAAACAAATACAAATTTCACTGCAAAATGTAAACTTCAGCCATTCCTACACTGTTAATGGTAGGGTTCTCACACTTTGCACAGTTGGTCACTGGGTGACTGAGATTAATCTTAAGAAAAGTGGGTGGAGCCTACAAAACCTGATCAAAATTCACCTATTGATTTTCAAGGGGACTATTTAATTCAAGGGGAATATTTCATTGCTGCCATTCTTGCACTGTTAATGGCACAAGCCTCAAACCTTATACAGTTGGTAATTTAATGCCTAGGGTTCAATTTCAAAAAATAGGTGGAGCCACAAACAGCCAGTAAGATCAGTTTCATTTCAATGCAAATTATTGATGCCAAAGACCGCAACGCTCACAAACTTGGTCAATGAGCAATTGAATAATTGTGTGTTAGTGTTAGAGAAAGTGTGTACAGCCAACACCAGCCAAATACATAACCGGGGAATGCTGGGTCATCAGTTGGCAGAGACAAATACAAATTTCTCTGGGAAAATTCTTACACTGCTAGTGGTAGGGTTCTCAATCTTTGCACAGTTGGTCACTGGGTGACTGGGATTAATATTCAGAAAAGTCTGTGGAGCCTACAAAAGCTAATGAAATTTCACCTGTTGATTTTCAAGGGGAATATTTCATTGCTGCCATTATTGCACTGTTAATGGCACAAGCCTTAAGCCTGGTACAGTTGGTCATTGGGTGACTGGGGTTCAGATTCAGAAAATGGGGTGAAACCACAAACAGCCAATAAGATTTGTTTCATTTCAATGCAAATTATTGATGCCAAAGACCGCAAAGCTCACAAACTAGGTTATTAACCTATTTTGGTTCCTGGACGTAGAAACTACGTCCAGGAACCATGCGCGCTACCGCGCACTCCCGTGGCCGATCGCGCGCGTGCACGCACACTCCCGGCCGCGGATTCGGTAGCCAAGGAATCAATGTATCGGGCTATGGTGCCCGATCACTGATTCCTCTCCCCCGCTGAAAAAGCGACAGCTTCTCTCAGAAGCTGCGCCTTTTCTGGCCGTTCCCTCCCCGATGAGTCACTCTAAGCGTGAGTTACGCTTAGAGTAATGTCATGTAACAAACTCATGGCCGCCATCTTGTGGCCAAAAAGTAAAACTACAACTAAAATTAAAAAAAAGTTAAACATAACACACAGGGGCGCTTTTTGCCACAGGCAGTACAAGCAGCTGCCTGCAGCGCTGTGCCAATCAAAAGGCGCATCTGCGGCCGCCTGTCCCTACCATGTCATTTTTTTTGTCCCGTATCCGTGTTGGCAGCAGCAGCCAGCTTCTTTCTGTGCTACACGTGCGTGTAGCGACACTTCCGTCTCCCCTCCGCCCCCTGGCGCCAGCCGGCCAATTGGCAGAATGGAAAGCTCTGCTCCAAGCCTCAGCACTTGTTAAGCAGCCACAGACGCAGTGTTTACTGCGAGTAGCCACGCCCCCTAACCCCGCCCACCGCCAGTCAAGCATGAAGTTATGCCGATCTGGATGCTGATGACCCCCTGAAGGTGGCCAGTCTATGATCCCCTTCATCCTCCCTGAAGGGGCATCAGAGCAGAGAGAGATGTGAGCAGGCAGATGGCTCAGCTGCAGGCTGTGCTCGGAGGGCAAAAGAGTGAGAGAGCCAGCTACTAGCTACCAATCAGCAGGACGGATGGAGTGCAGGGAGGAGCACAGAAGCTGGACGGCTGACATGTGAGTAGAAGGGCAGGACTGTCAGCGACACTGTGTGTGAGGCAGCCCCCCTCCCCCTTGCCCATCTAGTGACAGGAGCAAAGACACAGGCACTTCAGAAGGTAATCTGCCTTATTAACATAAGGTGCCTTGCATTTGTAACAGGGCTGAAAAGTTCCTGTGTCTGAGTGCCCTGTGATTGCCCTGCTGGAATCCATCCCCCTCCCCCCCCTCCCAGTGCTTCATCATGTTTCCTGTGTGCTCTCTGTCAAACAAGCCCACCTGTGGTGAGACACATCTGTCTCTCCCACATTCACTCTGACTCTTCTCCATTTCTTCCTCCTTTCCACCTATTTTCTTCACCACTCTCCTTTTCATGTACCTCCTCTCTTTGGTGACACTCTACTAGAGATGGCCCGAACCATTCACCGGGCGAATCTCTCTGGGCCTTCTACTACTTCCGGGTCGCAATGACCCGGAGTAGTACGCCTGCGCTGCCCGGCGGATCACGTCCTAGTCTAGATCGCACTCCTGTTGCCAGGCACTCTCTGCACATGAGCGTGACGTCAATCATGACGTCACCCACATGCGCAGAAAGTGCCCGGCAACAGGAGCGCGATCTAGGACGTGATCCGCCGGAAGCGCAGGCGTACTACTCCTGGTCATTGCGACCCGGAAGTAGTAGAAGGCCCACAGATTTTGAGATGTTCGCCGGCGAACGGTTCGGGAACCGTTCGCAACATCTCTACACTCTACCACTTTTCTGGTCTGTCTCTGTTATCTGCTACTGTGTCTCTCTCTCAGGGGTGCCTGGTCCACCGGCTACACCGACCAAGCGGTTGACTGAGGTGCTGTCAGTTTGTGTCACCTGAGGTGCAGCCAGATTGTGTGACCCCCATGGTGAACTGGCTTGCAGTGTCTAATAGACGCTGTGCCAAATCGCCGGCCGAATCCCGCAGCTCACCTCAGCCTGCAGAGTCTTCCGGCAGGCAGAGCAGGGCTACAGGAAGATGGTGTCCAAAGCCCTGCACTGGAGACTATTTGTGTCTCCAGTACAGGGCTTCGGGCGCATCTTCCTGTAGCCCAGCTCTGCCTCTGTTAGCGCAGGACTTTCACAGCAGCTGGCTGCAGGGAGATGAGTCGATGAGCTGTGTGCTGGGAGAGGTGTCTTCTGCAGGCTTTTTTTTTTTTACAGCTGCATTATTTTTTTTGCGAACGCTGCCCATATTATGATTGTTTTCTAGTGAAACATTGCAGCATTACGATTATTTTCTAGTAAAACATTGCTGCATTACGATTATTTTCTGGTGAAACATTGCTGCGTTACGATTATTTTCTAGTGAAACATTGCTACATTACAATTATTTTCTTGTGAAACGCTGCCCACATTACGATTATTTTATACTGAAACATTGCTGCATGTCGATTATTTTCTGGTGAAACATTAAAACATTACGATTTTTTTTATGGCGAAACATTGCTGCATAACGATTATTTTATGGTGAAACATTGCTGCGTTATGATTATTTTCTGGTGAAACGCTGCAAACATTACGATTATTTTCTGGTAAAAATTGCTGCATTACGTTTTTTTTGTGGTAAAACATTGCTGCATTACGATTATTTTCTGGTGAAACATTGCTGCATTACAGGTTTTTTTGCCTGGAGTGACAAAATGGCTAGAGCCGCCCCTGATAACACACAATTACATTATTATAAAACTATACTTTACATCCCACCCTCCCAAAAATACCCAAATAAAATGTTTAATATAAAAAAAAAACATTACAATAAAAAAAAAACATGTAAATATTTACCTAAGGGTTTAAACTTTTTAAATATCAATGTAAAGATGAAATATTTCTATATTTTTTTTTTTATTTTAAACTTGTTAATAGTGATGGATGCAAAACGGAAAAAAATGCACCTTTATTTCCAAATAAAATATTGTCGCCATACATTGTTATAGGGACATAATTTTAACGGTGTAATAACCGGGACATATGGGCAAATACAAAACGTGAGTTTTAATTATGGAGGCATGTATTATTTTAAAACTATAATGGCTGAAAACTGAGAAATAATGATTTTTTCAGTTTTTTTCTTATTCTTCCTGTTAAAATGCATTTACAGTAAAGTGGCTCTTAGCAAAATGTACCCCCCAAAGAAAGCCTAATTGGTGGCGGAAAAAACAAGATATAGATCAGTTCATTGTGATAAGTAGTGATAAAGTTATAGGCTAATGAATGGTAGGTGAACATTTCTCAAGTGAAAACGACGGAACCTGAATGGGTTAAGTAACTGGGTAATTGTGTGATAGGGTTTAATAAAAGTGGGCACAGCCAAAACCAGCCCAATACACACCTAGGCAATGCCAGGCCATAAGCTAGTGGTGTATAAAAGGAAGAGGGCCCTTAGTAAACACAAAAATACCATCCTTTAGTTTTGCTAAAAAGTTAAATAGTTTCTTGACGAAAAGCAAGCAGCTGATAATCCTCAAGCAGTGGCTTGGCATGTACACAAATATGTCCCAACAATTTTAACAAATAGTGCAACAGCACCAGTACATTTTGGGCTTCCACCAGCCCCTATTCAAGCACAAAATATACATCATTTGTATAAATTTCAAAGAGGAACATAAGAATAACTCCAAGAGAGGGGCAAGAAAACACCTGAGTGATGAAGGTAAAGGAGTGTGCAAGAAACAAAAAGACCAATCCCAGTTTGCGAAAGAAGGGTGTAGGACAAGAAACAAGATAAAGCCCTGAAAGGTTGTTTTCACAGATGTAAAAAGTTATCACAGATAATAAATAGATATTAGCCTAGAGGGAAGAATCAAATCATACAAAAACACAGCCGTATAACATGGCAAAAAAAAATTACAGATCATACATACAAATTTGCATGGAAGACTGTACAACAACATACAGTAGTGGTACACAAATGTGTGAATAAAGACACAGTATATGTCCAACCAGGGCCGGATTTGTGTTTTTTTCTGCCCAAGGCCTCTATGACCATCCGTCCCCCAACCAACCCTCCCCACATACACGCACTTTCACTGGTCCCGGAAATCAATGTATTCAAGACACACAATTTGCATTATATGTCCTTGTCTCTCTTCTCTCATCTGCTTCAGTTCTAAGCCCCCGGTCAGTCTCTCATCAGGCAATGGGCACACTGTTTTTATTTATTCTTCTTTAGGGAGGCAACTCTCTCTGCGCCTACACCCTGGAGATTCTCTGATCTATCTGACAGCCATGGCAGCGCTGAGTCCCATATGACGGGATGCAACAAAACTTTCCTCCCTCTCCACAGCTCTGACAGATTGGAGCTGGGTGGAGGGGAGGGGGGGGGGGGGGGGGGTCAGACTCAAAGAGCAGCTGGCATGGATTGCTCCGGTCACAGACTGTAAGCTGTCCCCATTGGCTGCCCCTTCGTCCCAGACCCAGTTGTCTGTAGCCACCTGCCGTGATCATGTGCAGTCAGTGGAGGAAGCAGGGCCGGATCTAGGAGAGTGTTCGCACTTGCTGCTGTGGTTCACATATTTGCCACTTTAACTACTGGAGTGTGCCAGCCTGCTGCTCGCCCCTTTCTTCCTGGTGCCCTAGGCCATGGGGTGTCATTTGGGTGCTGTTGAGGGTGGTTGCTATGTGCTTTAGGGGGACAGGGGGAGTGTGGGTGCTGACGGCAGTCACAGTGTCAGGGATTGCTATGCTATAGCAAGCCCTGGAGGAGCATCTTTGAAAGTACTGCCTGGGCTCCCCATTGGTCCCTTAACATACCTCAGGGAGGATTCCCATTGGTCTGTTAAAAGACCAATGCAGAGCCCTAGAGGCACTTTCAAAGTTGCTTTGCTGGGTCTTGCCACATTTAGTATAGCAAGTGCAGGTGGCTGGCGATGTGCATCTTGTACCTTTGTACTGTGTATCTTTGACCCTAGAACATGCATAATGCAACATGAAGCATGCACTGCATCTGTATATTTAAAGTAAAACTGAAGAAAGGACAAAACAAATCTGATACTTACCTATGGAGAGGGAAGGCTCTGGATCCTACTGTGCCATCCCTGTCCTTGCTCAGTCTCCTTACTTCAGTTCTGTTCCCCTTCCCCATTCCCAGTTCCACTTATCAAATAAGCCTTATGGAACCTTTAGAAGCCTTCAGGAGCACCCATGCCCCTGGGTGCCATACTGTACAGTATGGAGTCACCCATCTTCGGGAACATTTGTGGACTTCTGAGCTCCCAAAGCCTTCCAAGGGCTTACGGAGGTAACGTAACTTTGCCGGGGGGACAATAAAACCAAGAGGGGTCAGAGAAGGCTCTGATGGATCTCAAGCATTCCCCTCTTCTTAGGTAAGTATCAGCATTTTTATTGCTACAGATTTGCTTTAAAAGAAACCAGAGATGGTGTAATACCAAGATTTTTTATTTACCCGGGGCTTCCTCCGGACCCATAAGCACATCTGAGTCCCTCATTGTCCTCCCATGGTCCTCTGTTCACTGGTAATCAGCCACGGTAACTGGCTCAGGTGCATCAGTCGGATCTTCTGCGCATGCACATTCCGTGCATAAAACTAACTTCACCAGGATGCTACAATATATATTCATATGCACCTCCTTCAGCACCTCCTCCATCTTACCTTAATCAACGGTTCTTAATTTGGGAGATAAGCTCAGAGTGTGTTTTTCTTGTTTTTTGTAATCTTTGTGGCAAGGGTTAAATCCAGTTCTCTCTCTGTGTAACCACTGGCAGTGTTGACTCAGTTCCTGCTGTTGTGTATGGCCTGTATGGTGTATATTGTAGCACCCCTGTGAGGGTAGTTTGATGCATCTGCCCCAGGAGAGGAGAATTAGGATATGTATATAGAAGAGTTAATGTTGTAATGCAGTTAAGATAGGCAATGATAGAATATCAGTAGCATCTATATATATAATAGAGTAAGTGCCTCAACCTTCAAACAAGAAGAATAAGTAGCGCCCTGCCCCCAGGGCCGGTCCAAGCAAGAAGAAGGGGCTGGTCCAAGCAAGAAGAAGAAGTAGTGTCATATCAAACCAAGGGTAAAGAGGGATCATTTGCATATTCAGTAGCAGTGCATTGTGGGTAACCACAAATGTTCACTTATAGCTGAATTATTGCAGATTTCCTTCAGTTTTAAGAAGGAAAATTACACCAAGCTTTGCTTTTTTTAGTAGGAGGGCTTTTTTGTCTCTTTTATCCCCCTATATACATTCCGAGTGGTTTGGGTCACCCTGAGCTGCTTGGTTACTCTGTTGTACTGGTCCAAGCCCTATCTCATACAGCCATATCAATCCTTGCTATGTACTGATGAGGACCAAAAGTCTGAACTAGGCTGTCACATGTGGGTTTGGTATGACTATGTAAAATTTAAAGCTATAGGGCTTGATTCACAAAGCGGTGCAAACTGTTTAGCACGTGGAGTGCAGTTTGTGGACTTTTGTGCGTGCAAAGTGCCGTGATTCGCTCTATTGCGGTCTTTTTTGTGTGCGATTTGTGCAATCACAGACTTTTGCGCTCGCAAAAGACTGTGATCGCGCAAATGGCGGCACTTTGCGCGCGCAAAAGTCTGCGAACGGCACTTCACGTGCTAACTGTTTAGCTTAACAGTTTGCACCTCTTTGTGAATCAGGCCCATAGACTTGCTTGACTTACCAAGGGTGAAAAGGAATAATTTGCATATTTAGTAGCGGTGCATTGTGGGTAACCACAAATGTTCACTTATAGCTGAATTATTGCAGATTTGCTTCTGTTTTAAGAAGGCAAATTACACCAAGCTTTGCTTTTTTTTGTAGGAGGGCTTTTTGGTCTCTTTTATCCTCCTATACATTCCAAATGGTTTGGGTCACTCTGAGCTGCTTGGTTACTCTGTTGTACTGGCCCAAGCCCTATATCACATAGCCGTATCAATCCCTGTTATGTACTTATGAGGACTGAAAGTCTGAAATAGGCTGTCACATGTGTATTTGAAATGATGGTGTAAAATGAAAAGCTATAGGGCCTGATTCACAAAGCAGTGCAAACGGTTTAGCATGGGTGTGCTAAACAGTTAGCACCAGAAGCACCACAATCCGCTTGATCACGGTCTTTTGCGGTCTTTTGAGTCGCACAATTGCGGAGTTTTACGCACGTGCAAAAGTCCGCGAACCGCACTTCACGTGCTAACTGTTTAGTACACCCGTGCTAAACAGTTTGCACCTCTTTGTGAATCAGGCCCATAGGCTTGCTTGACTTACCAAGGGTGAAGTAGCAGTGCATTGTGGGTAACCACAAATGTTCACTTATAGCTGAATTATTGCAGATTTGCTTCTGTTTTAAGAAGCCAAATTACACCAAGCTTTGATTTTTTGAGTAGAAGGTCTTTTTAGTCCCTTTTATCCCCCTATACATTCCGAGTGGTTTGGGTCGCCCTGAGCTGCTTGGTTACTCTGTTGTACTGGTCCAAGCCCTATCTCACACAGCCTTATCAATCCTTGCCATGTACAGATGAGGACCAAAAGTCTGAAACAGGCTGTCTACATGTGGGTTTGATATGGCTGTGTAAAACTTAAAGCTACAGGATTGCTATACAACAGTGGTTCTGGATGCTTGCTTGAGTTACTAAGGGTTAAAAAGAATAATTGGCATATTTAGTAACAGTGCATTGTGGGTAACCACAAATTTTCACTTATAGCTGAATTATTGCAGATTTCCTTCTGTTTTAAAAAGGCAAACTACACCAATACAGTGGGTGGCATTGCAGGAAGTGACGACAGTGGAACGCACGATGGAACACGGAAGAGGTGAGTCATCCCCGCCCGCTGCCTCTTACTAATAGTGGTGGCTGCTACTGTGCTTAAGCAGGAGGGGGAGCGCACATGGGGGACCCAGGTCCCAGGTGAGGGGGGGAGTTACTGCTGAGCATAAGCTGGAGGTAGAGCACACATGGGGGACCCAGGTGAGGGGGGGTTCCTGCTGAGCTTAAGCAGGAGGGGGAGCGCACATGGGGGACCCAGGTGAGGGAGGGGGGGGGGGGGGTCCTGCTGAGCTTAAGCTGGAGGTAGAGCACACATGGGGGATCCAGGTGAGGGTGGCTTCCTGCTGAGCTTAAGCTGGAGGGGGAGCACACATGAGGGACCCAGTTGAGGGGGGGTCCGACCCCCCTCCCCGCCGCTGTGCCCAATACCCCCTTCCTGCCCTCTACCCCCTTATGCGGCGTATGCTACGCCGCGGGTCGGCTAGTTACCAATATTATTACTACTATCACATCCATCCAATGCCCAAATTACTATGCACCTTTTTTTTTAATGCACGCCAAAGGGTTCAATAAAAACAAGAATATTCAATGTGTCATTTTGTGAAAAACATTATTTGGAAGGTAGATATACATTTTTGTCTAGTCCGTTAATGTTTTTACTGGACCATTAACATTGTCATATTCTGTTTTTGGCTGTAGAAAGTGAGAAGTGCCAGAAATGTCCTGATGATCAGCAGCCCAACAAGGAAAAGTCAAAGTGTCTTCCCAAAACTTACGAGTTTCTGTCTTATGAAGAAGATTTCATAGCATTTATTTTCTCGGCAATGGCTGTCATATGCTCTGGCCTTACGTTGTGTATAATAAAGCTGTTTATAGCCCATTGGGACTCTTCAGTGGTGAAAGCCAATAACCGGACTGTGAGCTTCATTCTCCTGACCTCCATCCTGCTGAGCTTCCTCTGTGTCTTCTTGTTCCTCGGACGTCCTGTGGACATAACCTGCGTGCTGAGACAGGTGTTATATGGAATATGTTTCTCCATTGCTCTGTCTTCTGTACTGGCCAAGACCATTCAACTCTGCATTACTTTCAAAGCTACCAAACCCAACACTTTCTGGAGAAATTGGGCTGGAAACAAAGTATCTAATGTTGTAGTTATTTTTTGTTTCTCTGTCCAAATTTCGAACTTTATTGTATGGATGTCAACATTTCCTCCATATCAGGAGTTTGACATGTTCTCTTATCCTGGGAAGATCATCATTCAGTGTAATGAGGGATCAGTGATTGGCTTCTACTCTGTGTTGGGTTATCTGGGGTTTCTGGCTGCTGTGAGTTTTGTCCTGGCTTTCATGGTGAGGACATTACCGGACAGCTTTAATGAGGCCAAGTACATCACGTTCAGCATGCTGGTGTTCTGCAGTGTCTGGATTGCCATGATCCCGGCCTATCTGAGCACCAGAGGGAAATACATGGTGGCTGTGCAGATACTTGCTATATTGATCTCAAGTGCAGGAATGTTAGGATGCATATTTTTACCCAAATGTTATATTATGCTCAAAAACATAAATTCCAATAGGAGGACAGTTTTAGAATGTTAATAATAAAATTAACAATGAAAGAAATATAGATTATGTTTTCAATTTGTTTTGAATTTTCCTTAAAGAGAACCCACCTCAGGTTCTCTCTAAGGAAAATTCAAAACATTAACATTAAGGTTAACAGTTGTGTTCGCTAATGCGCAAACATTAATGTTAATGTGCGACGTGAATTTTTGCATGTGATAACCTTTTTTTTGCGCAAAAACAATTTCAAAAAAGTATGACAGTCTCAGCTCTCAAACAGATACAAAAAGTCAGAGAACAACTGGATGCAGTTTTATCTGAAGAAACTGCCAAAACTGTCCGATGGTTGGGCTTCAAAAAATGTTATATGGCCATCAAGGCTAACATTACCCTGGCTCATAGGCTTAATGGTCAAAGGAAAGCAACAAAATGCAATCCCCTTAAAGCGGAATATAACCCTGCATTTCAACTTTGCTCTAAAACATTATTTACAGTATATTATATGCAACCAGCATTTTTTTTTTACTAGACCAGCATTGGAAGGGTTACACAGGGCTTTAAAGTCCCTGGAGATTTTTGCAGAGCATCCGAACTTGAGTTAGATACTTTTTGTTTACACAAATGTATCTAAGTTTATTGTGACTCATCTCTCTCACTGTGAAGGAGTTGGAGGACAGCAAAAGAGTGTGTAACATTTCTAAATATATACATATAACTAAATAGAATGTAACTATCTGAACATCTGCACGGAACTTAAAACCTCTGTGTTTAACCCTTCCAACGCTGGTCTAGTAAAAAAAAAATGCTTTTTGCATATAATATGCTGTAAATAATGTTTTAAAGCAAAGTTGAAATGCAGGGTTATATTCCGCTTTAAACTGCTAGGAGGAGGAACCACTCATAACCCAACTAAAATTGCTGAGATGTTTAAGAATTTTTATGAGGCCTTAAACAAAAATAATAAATCCTCCACCCAAGAAACTATAAATGAATTTATTAAGCAAATCAACCTGCCTAAGCTTTCCCAGGCACAATTATCCTACTAATATTATAACTGGGAAAGTTTGGATGTTTGGATATTTGGATGTTTGGATGTTTGTTACTCGATCACGCAAAAATGGCTGAACGGATTTGAATGAAATTTGGCACACACATAGCACATTACCTGGAATAAAGTATAGGATACTTTTTATTCCCATAGCCAAAAAGTGGGCAGAGTCAAATACAAATTTCACTTGAAAATGTAAACTGCAGCCGTTCTTACACTGTTAATGGTAGGGTTCTCAAACTTTGCACAGTTGGTCATTGGGTGACTGGGATTAATATTCTGAAAAGTGGGTGGAGCCTACAAAAGCCAATCACAATTCACCTATTGATTTTCAAGGGAAATATTTAATTGCTGTCATTCTTGCACTGTTAATGGCACAAGCCTCAAACCTGGTACAGTTGGTCTTTTGGTGACTGTGGTTCAAATTCAGAAAAGGGGTGGAGCCACAAACAGCCAATCAGATTTGTTTCATTTGAATGAAAATAATTGATGACAAAGACTGCAAATCTTACAAGCGTGGTCATTAAGTAATTGTGTGTTAGGGTTAGAAAAAGGGGCCATAGTGAACACCAGCCAAACACATAACCGAGCAATGCCGGGTCATCAGTGGTGCGGAGACAAATACAAATTTTACTAGGGAAATGTAAACTGCAGCCATTCTTACACTATTAATTGTAGGGTTCTCAAACTTTGCACAGTTAGTCACTGGGTGACTGGGGTTAAAAATGCATTAAAGGGGTGGAGCCACAAACAGCCATTCAGATTTGTTTCATTTCAATGCAAATTATTGATGCCAAAGACCACAAATCTCACAAACTTGGTCATTGAGTAATTGTGTGTTAGGGTGAGAAAAAGTGGGCACAACCAACACCAGCCAAGCACATTCCCAGGAAATGCCAGGTCATCAGTGGGCGGAGAAAAATACAAATTTCACTGGAAAAATGTAAACTGCAGCCATTCTTACACTGTCAATGATAGAGTTCTCAATATTTGCACAGTTGGTCACTGGGTGACAGGGATTAATATTCAGAAACGTGGGTGGAGCCTACAAAAGCCAATCAAAATTCACCTATTAATTTTCAAGAGGAAATATTTCATTGCTGTCATTCTTGCACTGTTAATGGCACAAACCTCAAACTTTGTACAGTTGGCCTTTTAGTGACTGGGATTCAAATTCAGAAAAGGAGGTGGAGCCACAGCCAATTAGATTTATTTCATTTTAATGCAGGTCATTGATGCCAAAGATCACAAAGTTCACAAACTAAGTCACTGAGTATTTGTGTGTTGGATTACAAAAAATGGGCAGAGCCAACACTTGCCAAATACATACCTGGGCAATGCCGGGCGACCAGCTAGTCTACTATAAACTCTCCATTCTCTCTTAGAGAGGTTAAACTTGTTATTGAAGGACTAAAACATTTTAAAGTCCCTGGGCCTGATGGCCTCACGGCCCAATACTATAAAAAAATTGAAGACACCATAGCCCAGCACCTTCAGACATATCTGAACTCTATAAGAGATGGACTCCCAATTTCTAATGAGTCAAATTTTAGCCACCATTACGGTGATACCAAAAGAGGGAAAAGATAACACTGTGTAAAAATTATAGGCCCATCTCTTTAATTAATGTGGATCAAAAAATCCTCACTAAGATCCTGGCCTTAAGACGATATCCTACCTCACCTGACACAATCAGACCAAGTTGGCTTATTAAACTAGACAAGGCTCAGATAATGTGTGGAAAATCTGCAATTTAATTCACCACTGTAATCAAGAAGACCTCTCTATGCTACTACTAGGAGTTGACATAGAGAAGGCCTTCGACTCCCTTAATTGTGAATACCTATATAAAGCCCTAGGAAAATATGTTTTTTTCTGGCCCCTTCCTCACAGTTCTAAAAAATGTATACTCAACCCCATCTGCTACGATCCTTACTGCAGGGTATGAATCCCAGAATTGTAATATAGAAAGAGGCACTAAAAAAGGGTGCCCTCTTTCACCAGCCCTATTTATCCTAGCCTTTGAGCCACTACTAGAATACATAAGAACAAATCCCGACAATAAAGGCACAACCACAGGAGGACATATGTTTAAATGCAGTGCTTTCGCAGATGACCTGCTACTATCTATCTCCAACTCTCACATCTCTCTCCTAAGTATCCTAGTTTCTCTTAGAAGGTTTGGTCTAGCTTCTGGCTTATGTGTCAACTCTGATAAAACGGAAGCACTCCTTATCCACACAAATTATTCTGTCGCAATAACTCTTCAGAGCAATTTTAAGTTTATTTGGCAAGACAGAGCTTTAAAATATTTGGGAATCTATATCACCAAATGATTAGACCTAATGGTGGAGCGTAATTATCTTCCTCTGTTTAAGCTCCTCCATGTTCAACTAGAAGCTTGGAATAAACTTCTCATGGATGGGAAGAATCATCTTAACAAAAATGATGATCTTTCCTAAGCTACTACTGTATATCTCTTTAGAATGATACCCCTCTTTATACCTAATAAGCACCTTAAAATGATGCAGAAAAGACCGTCTGACATATATCTGGAGGAAAAAAAGACCCCTTATAAAGGCCTCAACCCTATACAAACAGAAAAAAGCTAGGTGGACTGGGAGTCCCCAACCTAGGGAAATTCTTTGAGGCGGCGAGATTGGCTCAGCTGTTACAAACTTCCTTTAACAATCACTCCTCTCAGTGGAGATAAATTGAAAACTCCCAAATTGCGCCTTATAGAATACAAAATATACTTTGGACAACAGCCATACCTGAGGTATGTAGGAAAATTAAAAATCCTAACATAAAATAATATTTTCGCCTCTGGAATACCCTAAGGTTTAAGTATAAATTAACATCACTCTCTTCCAAACTCGCACCACTAACCTCCAACCCAGATTTCATACCGAGCATAGATACCCAAAATTTTATGTGGTGTACACAAGCCGGGTTTCATAAATTTAATGATTTAGTATGTAAAGGAAAATGGTGAACTTTTCAAGAACTCAGAAACATTTATAATATCCCACTGAGGGAATTCTTCAAAGCTTGGCCTAAATCCCAACACCCCAACATACTGTATATAGAAACTCAAATTTTAAGTAAAGGTGAGATTCCTAAGTCCATAACATTAATATATAGGCTATTAACAGAAGAGAAGGACAAAGGGAACTTACCATATGAAATAGCATGGGAAAAGGATTTACATATTAAAGAGACTCTGTAACAAAATAAATGTTCAGCCTTATTTCTTCTATCCTATAAGTTCCTATACCTGTTCTAATGTGGTCTGTCTTACTGCAGCCTTTCCTAGTTGCACAGTGGTTGTATTATCTCTGTTATATAATCTAATCTTCTTTCCTTTGCCAGCTTTGTCGGGCTCAGGCACTCAGGCAGAAATGTGCTGCTCTACTTGTGATAGGCAGAAGCTATACACACCCTCTCCGTGCCCCATCCAGGCTCTGTATGAGTCACAGACTGAGCTTCTCTCAGCCTATCACATGCTGGTTAGCAGCCATGTTTTTTGTTTGTAAACACTGCCTAAAATTGGCAACTACAAGCCCGGATTGCAGCAGAGAGTGGCAGAAACAGCACAGAGGGGCCCAGGAGAACATAATGAATAGAATGGTATGCTTTTTATTGTAAGAAATTTAGAGTACCGATTCTCTTCAAGCTTTCAGAAGAAGATTGGCTACAAATATGATGGAATACAGCTCACTGTTCTAACAGTGGGTCACTGGTTTAAACCTCTTTAAAAATAGTTTATAGAACATATTTAACACCAATTAGATTGACTAAAATATTGAAAAATCACTCAGATACATGTTTCAGGGGATTCCAAGCCAAAGGCACTTTCATGCACATATGGTGGGATTGCTGTAAAGTTTTCCAAATTTGGGAAACATTTTTCAAACTGATGCAAGACGGTGGAAAACAGATTACTCCATCACCCACATATGCGTTACTTAAAGGGGAACTTCAGCCTAAACAAACTTACTGTCATTAAGTTACATTAGTTATGTTAATTAGAATAGATAGGTAATATAATCTCTTACCCACACCTTTTTAAAAGAACAGGCAAATGTTTGTGATTCATGGGGGCTGCCATCTTTGTCATGGGGGCAGCCATCTTTTTCGTTGAAAGGAGGTGACAGGGAGCAGGAGACACAGTTCCAACTGTCCTGTGTCCTGATCACCCCTCCCAGCTGCACACACTAGGCTTCAAAAGTCAAATTCAAAATGTAAAAAAAAAAATTTTGCTTCAAAACAGCAGAACGAGAACAACATCAGAAACCCCATCATGCTTTGCACAGCATTAGGTGAAAAATGCCCGGGCAGTTTTTTTCTGTGCAGCTAAAAATGAGGCTTGTATAAGAGAAACAAAGTTCTGATTCTGTGAAACAGTTAAAGAAACACCAAGCCTTAGTCTGGAGGTTCACTTAAACATGAGGATAGATGGACTATTGATAAATGAAAATATCCTTTTCACAAAATTGTTAACTGCTTGTAGAATTCAAATTACACAAGCTTGGCGTTCCCAGAACATCCATTGGGATAAAATAACCCAATGTATAAATAATATTTGTCTGTACGATCAACTTATGAGTCTTACTAGAGACGATACCAACACTTTTTTTTTTTTTAAATCTGGAATCCCTGGTTAGTCTCAACACATTGGGAACCACCTATTCCAATCAGAATACTTCCCAAACCATGCCAACTCTCTACAGGATAGCACATAACTACCCTTTAATTACCCTTTAACTCCCTTTTAGCTGTCTCTCATTGGAGTCAGTGCCAACATATCTCAGTACCACAACCCCACTACTGGTTCACTGCTATAACCACAACACCTCTCCTCCTGTCACTTGTTTTGAATAAATACATTTAGATATCGGTTTAGTTTAGTTGTTATTCTTTCTAATCTAGTTAATGTACCTCATTGTGACTAAATGTTCAATTTTGGTATTGATATTCCTTTTTCTCAACACAAAGGACTTTAAGTACAACTGTTAATTGATAGCAGTTCTGCTATAAAGCAGGCTTATTCTGCACATTTGTTATTTGAAAGCTATGTTAAGCTTTATGTATGGCTATAACTTTGCTTAGTAAGACTTTACCTGTTCATTATGTTCACCTTGATCTCAATAAAACGTGAGAGTCAAATAAAAAAGTTGCATAATGTATAGCCTGACAGGCTGTTTTGCAGGTTACCCTGCTTCTTCAGAGGCAAAAACAATATACACTTACAAGTGGCACAACAATTGCTTATATACCAAAGGCATAAAGTTAGAGGCTTATCACTATTGTAGAAAACTCCCATCAACCGAAAGCACTTTGTTTCTGAGCACTGCCCTGAGCCACCGAGCCGCTATCGAAGGCCACGCCCTTCCAGGTACGTAATAGGGGAATCCCGGTAGGCCAGCGTCACTCCTTAGTGACCAATCATGTCGCTATACAGTGGTGTGAAAAATGATTTGCCCCCTTCCTGATTTCTTATTCTTTTGCATGTTTGTCACACTTAAGTGTTTCTACTCATCAAAAACCGTTAACTATTAGTCAAAGATAACATAATTGAACACAAAATGCAGTTTTAAATGATGGTTTTTATTATTTATTGAAAAAAAAAAACCTCAAAACCTACATGGCCCTGTGTGAAAAAGAAATTGCCCCCTGAACCTAATAACTGGTTGGGCCACCCTTAGCAGCAATAACTGCAATCAAGCGTTTGCGATAACTTGCAACAAGTCTTTTACAGCGCTCTGGAGGAATTTTGGCCCACTCATCTTTGCAGAATTGTTGTAATTCAGCTTTGTTTGAGGGTTTTCTAGCATTAACCACCTTTTTAAGGTCATGCCACAACATCTCAATAGGATTCAGGTCAGGACTTTGACTAGGCCACTCCAAAGTCTTCATTTTGTTTTTCTTCAGCCATTCAGAGGTGGATTTGCTGGTGTGTTTTGGGTCATTGTCCTGCTGCAGCACCCAAGATCGTTTCAGCTTGAGTTGACGAACAAATGGCTGGACATTCTCCTTCAGGATTTTTTGGTAGACAGTAGAATTCATGGTTCCATCTATCACAGCAAGCCTTCCAGGTCCTGAAGTAGCAAAACAACCCCAGACCATCACACTACCACCACCATATTTTACTGTTGGTTTGATGTTCTTTTGCTGAAATGCTGTGTTACTTCTACGCCAGATGTAACGGGACACGCACCTTCCAAAAAGTTCAACTTTTGTCTTGTCGATCCACAAGGTATTTTCCCAAAAGTCTTGGCAATCATTGAGATGTTTTTTTAGCAAAATTGAGACGAGCCTTAATGTTGTTTTTGCTTAAAAGTGGTTGGCGCCTTGGATATCTGCCATGCAGGCCTTTTTTGCCCAGTCTCTTTCTTATGGTGGAGTCGTGAACACTGACCTTAATTGAGACAAGTGAGGCCTGCAGTTCTTTAGATGTTTTCCTGGGGTCTTTTGTGGCCTCTCGGATGAGTTTTCTCTGCGCTCTTGGGGTAATTTTGGTCGGCCGGCCACTCCTGGGAAGGTTCATCACTGTTCCATGTTTTTGCCATTTGTGGATAATGGATCTCACTGTGGTTCACTGGAGTCCCAAAGCTTTAGAAATGGCTTTATAACCTTTACCAGACTGATAGATCTCAATTACAGTACTTTTGTTCTCATTTGTTCCTGAATTTCTTTGGATCTTGGCATGATGTCTAGCTTTTGAGGTGCTTTTGGTCTACTTCTCTGTGTCAGATAGCTCCTATTTAAGTGATTTCTTGATTGAAACAGGTGTGGCAGTAATCAGGCCTGGGGGTGACTACAGAAATTTAACTCAGGTGTGATAAACCACAGTTAAGTTATTTTTTAACAAGGGGGGCAATCACTTTTTCACACAGGGCCATGTAGGTTTTGAGGTTTGTTTTTTTTCAATAAATAATAAAAACCATCATTTAAAACTGCATTTTGTGTTCAATTATGTTATCTTTGACTAATAGTTAATGGTTTTTGATGAGCAGAAACATTTAAGTGTGACAAACATGCAAAAGAATAAGAAATCAGGAAGGGGGCAAATCGTTTTTCACACCACTGTATGCATAGAAACCGGCTGAGGTATTAGAGGAAGTGAAAGAGGGCATCTAGTTTTTTAGGTTTTCTAGGTAACCCATCTAGCAGAGCGGTAAGCCTGTGAAAAAAACAACAAACAATTATACGAACATAATTACCAGATTACAAACAATTAAAAACAGTTAGACTATAACCAGATGAGCAAAATAATAGATTATATGACTAACCATACACATTATAAGCACTGATCAGCACAGAAGAATAGATCTGCATACAAATGACACAGGCAAAACTTGGGTGGTAATTACCGCCATCTACTTTGGGCAAGAACGCTGGCACTGCCTGAGGGAAAACAAAACAACACAGAAAAACTTCCCCTTATAGCAGAATACTTAAATATTCTGCATTAGGACCTGAACATCACATAAGCACTAGAGTTGGGCCGAACCTCCGATTTTAGGTTCGCGAACCGGGTTCGCGAACTTCCGCGGAAGGTTCGGTTCGCGTTAAAGTTCGCGAACCGCAATAGACTTCAATGGGGATGCGAACTTTGAAAAAAAAAATAATTATGCTGGCCACAAAAGTGATGGAAAAGATGTTTCAAGGGGTCTAACACCTGGAGGGGGGGATGGCGGAGTGGGATACACGCCAAAAGTCCCCGGGAAAAATCTGGATTTGACGAAAAGCAGCGTTTTAAGGGCAGAAATCACATTGAATGCTAAATGACAGGCCTAAAGTGCTTTAAAACATCTTGCATGTGTATACATCAATCAGGTAGTGTAATTAAGGTACTGCTTCACACTGACACACCAAACTCCACTGAACAGAACAGGTATGCAGTGGCGGGTTCACTAAACAGGTATACAGTGGCGGGTCCACTGAACAGAACAGGTATGCAGTGGCGGGTTCACTGAACAGGTATGCAGTGGTGGGTTCACAGAACAGGTATGCAGTGGTGGGTTCACAGAACAGGTATGCAGTGGCAGCAGGATCACTGAACAGGTATGCAGTGGTGGGTGGGTTCACAGAACAGGTATGCAGTGGTGGGTTCACAGAACAGGTATGCAGTGGCAGGATCACTGAACAGGTATGCAGTGGTGGTGGGTGGGTTCACAGAACAAGTATGCAGTGGCAGGATCACTGAACAGGTATGCAGTGGTGGGTGGGTTCACAGAACAGGTATGCAGTGGCAGCAGGATCACTGAACAGGTATGCAGTGGTGGGTGGGTTCACAGAACAGGTATGCAGTGGTGGGTTCACAGAACAGGTATGCAGTGGCAGGATCACTGAACAGGTATGCAGTGGTGGTGGGTGGGTTCACAGAACAAGTATGCAGTGGCAGGATCACTGAACAGGTATGCAGCGGTGGGTGGGTTCACAGAACAGGTATGCAGTGGCAGGATCACTGAACAGGTATGCAGTGGTGGTGGGTGGGTTCACAGAACAGGTATGCAGTGGCAGGATCACTGAACAGGTATGCAGTGGCAGGATCACTGAACAGGTATGCAGTGGGCTGAGGGCTCACTGAACAGAACAGGTATGCAGCCAGGAAGAAGTTAAGCCTAACTAATCTTTCCCTATATGAGAGACTGCAGCAGCTCGCCCTACTCTCACTAATGCAGGCACACGAGTGGCCGTAATGGCCGCCGCTGCCTGCCTTATATAAGGGGGGTGGGGCTCCAGGGGCTAGTGTAGCCTAATTGGCTACACTGGGCCTGCTGACTGTGATGTAGAGGGTCAAAGTTGACCCTCAGGTGCATTATGGGGCGAACCGAACTTCTTCCGCAAAACGTTCGCGTGCGGTACCCGCACGCGAACCACCTAAGTTCGCGCGAACCACGTTCGCCGGCGAACCGTTCGGCCCAACTCTACTAAGCACATGGCAGCCCCATACACGTACCGAGGTGCAACTGCCATACCCTCATTGTTGGTCATCTGAGGATTTATAGAGAAGTAATAGGGAATAAATGAGAGGAAAAGGAAAAGAAAAAGAGGAGACTTGAGGGAAAAAAAGGGAAAGGAAAGAAGAGCAAAAAGGAAGAAAAATCCACATGACAAGCAACCATATGTCTGTGTCAGAGTTCAGTGTTTATCGAGGAAGCACCACAGCTCATTGAGCTCGTTGAACCTTAGTCTTCCTCATGCAAGTGTCCATAATATTAATTTGGCTTCTTCCTTATGCAGACACTGATCTCTAGAGTATTCCCCCCCCTCTATGAGGGGGGCCCACTTGTTTAAGGCCACAAAATTGGAGACAATCCGGATTGCCCTGATGTTCCTCTCTCACATGGGCAGCCCCTTGACAGTTTCAATAGACTTATAGTGCTCTTGAAATTGTTTATTAACCTCGTGGTCTTCCCAACGTAATACCTTCTACGTGGGCAGCGCCCAACAAATACCACAAATATAGATCTAAAATGTAATGTATAAAGTCTTTAATGGGCAGTTCCCAACTCCCTAGATGTATAGATTTTCTCAGAGAGAAATTGTTAGCAATGATTACAGTGGTCGCATCAATAGTTACCCATAGGTCTGGACTTAGTGAGCCAATTGTTTCCATTTTCTCCCTGAACTTGCTTTTTACCAACTAGCAGTGGCGTACCTAGGGCATTTAACACCTGGTGCTGGGAATTATAAGGCCCCTCCCCCCAAAAAAAGGAAAGTAGTGAATATGGCATACTAAGCGTGCCACGTTAGGTAATGCCAGATATAGGTGCACCAGTATAGGTAATATCGTTTCCCCAGTAAAAGTAGCGTAGTTGCCCACAGTATAGGTAGTATATTTGCCCATAGTATAGTTGTCCTCACCAGTATAAGTAGTATAGTTTACCCCAGTATAGCTAGTATAGTTGCCCCCAATGTAGGTAGTATAGTTGCCCCCAGTATAGCTAGAATAATTGCCAACAGTATAGCTAGTATATTTTCCCAGAGTGTTGGTAGTATAGTTTCCCCCAGTGAAGCTAGTTTAGTTGTCCCCAGTATAAGTAGTATAGTTGCCCGTAGTATAGTTGTCCCCAGTATAAGTAGTATAGTTGACCCCAGTGTAGCTAGTATAGTTGCCACCAGTATAGCTAGTATAGTTGCTCCCTGTGTAGGTAGTATAGTTGCAGCCAGTATAGCTAGTATAGTTGCTCCCAGTGTAGGTAGTATAGTTGCCCCCAGTGTAGGTAGTATAGTTGCCCCAGTGTAGGTAGTATAGTTGCCTCCAGTGTAGGTAGTATAGTTGCCCCCAGTAAAGCTAGTATAGTTGCCCCCAGTATAGGTAGTATAGTTGCCCCTAGTGAAGCTACTTTTTTTGCCCCAGAAGGGGGTAGCAGCGCTAGAAGGAGGGGCAGCAGGGACAGTGGTGGGGAGGTAGGCCAGAATTCCCCTACTTCACCTGGGTACGCTCCTTCTGCTTCTATTCCTCTCCATATAGTAATGGCAAGCAGGTGCGATGGGCGGCGGGAAGATAATTACTCACGTGACCTCCGTCGTGTTCAGAGCACTGGAGCGCAGCATCAAGTTATCACAAGTCTACACCTTCAATGCCGCCCACTTTGCTTCCGCTTATCAGTCGTTACTTTCCCCTCCTCCCACCCCTCCCCGCAACTGTCCCCACTGCCCCTCCTTCTAGTGCTGCTCTGCCTGTGTGGTGGGTCATGGCGACACCCCTCTCGCTTTCAGTCACCCAGTGCACCACGCCTTATGGTATGAACGCCCCTGCCAAACAGTCCCCAATAGTGTGGGCTCTACAAAAAGTGACTAATGTCCTTTCACCTAAACGTGATCTCAAACCCGGGCAATTTTTAAGATCGATCCAATTTTTGGTGACCACCTTACACAACTCTGAAGCCATAGGAGAAAAATCGAATATAAAAGGAATTTCAACGTTATTGTGGAGATTAGATGTGATGGAAGCTATGTAAGCTAATAATGAGGCTCTGAATGATGAGAGAATGTCTTTGATAAAGGAGTGTGATGCACATTTTTCTGATGCTGGGAAGGCTGTGAATGTTGCTGCCCCCTGTGAGCTGAAGACTGAGAGCTGCTCTGGTAAGCTTATTGGGTCTACTCCTGTGGTCTCCTCTAAACAAGGCTTTGTTCTGGCTGGGCTGCTGGAGTGGGAAGAATCGTGCAAGTTCAGCGACTGAATCCCCGTGATATTTAGCGGTGTGTCTGAGGCATGGGCAGTTTCGGCAGGGATGCGTCCTCTCTTATCGGCGCCATCTTGAATTCTTCGGACAGGCTCTGCGCCTTCTACCCAAAGTAATCTGTGAGTTTGTGTGGCTTTAGTATGCCCAGCTTGTGCTTCTTTTTGGTGTTCAGCTCGATCTCCATCTCCTCTACCTGGCTGGGATTATGAGTTGCAGATTGGGCCATGATTTGTGCTGGTTTAGAAAGCTGAGTCAGGAGCTAAGCCTTTAGGTGTCTGTCTTGTCACTCGTTACGGCCCCGTCCCCGCCATTCTTACACTGTTAATGGTAGGGTTCTCAAACTTTGCACAGTTGGTCACTGGGTGACTGGGATTAATATTCAGAAAAGCGGGTGAAGCCTTCAAAAGCCTACGTGGTATTCCCCATCTGACATTGGGCCAAGCAGGAAGTGACACAAGCTCGCTGTCACTTCCTGCTATGGGGATGCGGAAGTGCAGGAAGCGTATTACAAATATACGCTCCGTGCATGCGTGCCGTGACGTCGGCAATTGTTTTAAAATCCATGCGTCTCCATAGACTAACATGACTTCCGTGCCGATGCAGATGGCCACAAGTCAACGCAGAAGCCGCATGATAACATAGTTTTGGACCTGCACCGAGGAAGCGCGAAAACATCACTTTGCAACGTACCGTGGAAGTATGAAAGTGACCATAGACTTTCATTGCCCGGCGGTGGGGTACAGTAAAAATCCCGCACCGTATCGGTGTGAAAGGGCCCTAAAGGTAGCCACACACATTACATTTTTTTTTTTTCATTTTGATACGATTACACTAATCTGATCCAATTTTTTGGTTGTTCAGACATTTTAAAGAAATTGTTTGATTTAACACACGTATCAAACAATTTCTTTAAAATGTCTGATCAACCAAAAAAGTTGCCGCAGTTTCTGGAAACAAGATCATAAACAACTAAAAAGTTGGTTGGTTAGAAAACCCTCCTGCATGGCAACCTTTCAAAAGTAATGAACTTTTGATAACATACTTTTTCTATCCTTTCTAGGGACGGTCGTAGTCAGCCAACTTCGCTACGCTGGAACTACGCATAGTTCTACGCAATTACGCTTCACAAACTACGGTTTCGAAATCAGAAACTTCGCTCGGTTTGCATTTTGTAGACTATGCATTAAAATACGTAAGCTTTGCGTAGTGCAAAGCGTAGTGTATGCGGACGCTTATGCGGAAAAAATTCCGCAATAATCCGCTAAATATGCGCATGGGTGAACTAATATATGCGTACATTCCACCTTCCAATGCAGAATTGTATACGTATAGAAGGGCAATAATATTTGTACGCATGTGCAATGATCCCTATAGACACAGTTACCGCACGCGTAGTTGACTTCGCAATACATACGTCAACTACGCATAGCGGGCGAAGCTTCAAATGGCGGTACTACGACTATGAGGAAATACGTACGCAATGTTTTTAAACTTCATCTATGAACTACAGTTGCGGACTACGATGCGTAGATTCGCACTGGCGTAATTTACGAGCAACCCTGATCTTTTCATTATATACAGTACATATACAAACACAATCTCTCATAATTCCATCCTTTTTTTATGCACTGAATAGGTATATACAATTTATTTTGGTTGAATACAATTTAACAATCCATCATGCACCATACAATGCTTTGTAAAGTTGGTCTGAATTTTCACCCAGTTCACAGTGGTCAGTTGTGCTGCAGAATAATTCACTGTCCATACAATTCTATTGGCCTGTTCATAGTAACTGATCACGTTATCTCTCACTGCATGCAGGCTTTGTATTAAAGTCTATTGCCAGTCTCCATTGCAGTTCACAGTCATTATAACGCATGAGTCATGCAACTGACCACTAGAGATGTCCCGAACTGTTCGCCGGCGAACTTCGGTGGTTCGCGTTCGCCTGCCAAAGGCGAACTTTCCCGGAAGTTCGATTCACCCCATAATGCTCTATTGAGCAAAACTTTGACCCTCTACATCAAAGTCAGCAGGCACATTGTTGCCAATCAGACTGCACTCACTCTTGGAGCCCCACCCCCTCTTATACAAGGCAAGGTCCTTGTGCCATTTGACTCACTCATCTGCCTACACTAATTAGTTAAGGGACACCTGCTACACACACTCTGCTAGGGAGAGTTTAATTAGCCTCTTCTCCCTCCACCCTCCTACCAGAGGGAGGAGGGTCTCATCTGCCAGGGAATTACAGTATTTCAAAAGCCAGCTTACATACCGTGGCTGGGAATTGAACCCAGGTCTCAGTGTATGGTAGGTAACTAACATATCCATTATACCACCAACACTACTAGCTGAAGCTAGCCTAGCATGTACCATTTATGCTCAATCCAAAAGAAAAATGAGACAAGACAAGAAAAGACAAATAACATTTATATCACACTTTTCTCTTGGCGGACTCAAAGCGCCAGAGCTTCAGCCACTAGGGAACGCTCTATAGGCAGTAGCAGTGTTAGGAAGACTTTCCTAAGGTCTCCTACTGAATAGGTGCTGGTACAGTGGCACTGTACCACCAACACTACATGCTGAAGCCAGCCTTGCATGTACCATTTATGCTCAATCCATTTATGAGAGAGAGAGAGAGAGAGAGAGAGAGAGAGAGAGAGATGAATCTACCTGGCTATCTGGGGTTCTCTTTGGACAACTGTTGAACACAAAAGACAAGGCCATGCCTGGCTACAAATCCTTAAGCAATGGTTGCATGATGTAAGGGTTAAGGGCTCTGCCTCTGACACAGGAGACCAGGGTTCGAATCCTGGCTCTGTCTGTCCAGTAAGCCAGCATCTATTCAGTAGGAGACCTTAGGCAACTCTTCCTAACACTGCTAGTGCCTATAGAGCATGCCCTAGTGTCTGCAGCTCTGGCGCTTTGAGTCCGCCAGGACAAAAGCATGATATAAATGTTATTTGTCTTGTCTGATTTTTCTCTTGGATTGAGCATAAATGGTACATGCTAGGCTAGTTTCAGCTAGTAGTGTTGGTGGTATAATGGATATGTTAGTTACCTATCATACACTGAGACCTGGGTTCAATTCCCAGCCACGGTATATAAGTTGGCTTTTAAAGTGACTCCGAGCTCAGACTAAAAATAAAAACTTACCCGGGGCTTTCTCCATCCCAGCCCTGGTCGGGACGTCCCACGCCGGCCTCCTGGCTCTTCTCTCGGCGGCTGTCCGCATACTGCGGACAGGCCGGTCCCCCGGGCGACACAAGCTAGTGTCGGGCCTTATACGTCACGAATGACGTCACACGCCGGCCGCCGCGCGTCATGACGGCGTCCGGCATGACAGCACGGCGCATGCACGGTTTAATCGCACATGCGCCGTGCTGTCAGCCGGCCGCCGTCATGACGCCCGGCGTGTGACGTCATTCGTGACGTATAAGGAAGGAGAAGGCCCGACACTCGCCAGTGTCGCCCGGGGGACCGGCCGGTCCGCGCTATGCGGACAGCCGCCGGGAGAAGAGCCAGGAGGCCGGCGTGGGACGTCCCGACCAGGGCTGGGATGGAGAAAGCCCCGGGTAAGTTCAAATTGTATTTTTAGTCTGAGATCGGAGTCCCTTTAAAATACTATAATTCCCTGGCAGATGAGACCCTCGGAGGGAATAGGTAGAAGGGTAAAAGGGGAGGAGGGTGGTCCTCCAAGTATTAGATCTCTTGAAATATGTTTTACATCATTTTTACAGTCAGTAGAAATTTTTCTAAATTTTGAAGTTCGCCTCCCTATTGAAGTCTATTGCGGTTCGCGAACTTTTTCGCGAACCGAACTTTCTGCGGAGGTTCGCGACATCACTACTGACCACTGTAAACCCAGCATCAGTGCTAGAAACTAGAGATAACTCCTTTCTTTTGAGTGAGATTGTGAGGCTGTTCATTATCCTTCTGCAGATACCCCGTGACCGTCACCACGTGGGTGCGGGAGAAAAGAATCTCGTGAAATGGAATTCGATAGCCCTGAGCCATGATAGGTTGCAATAGTCTCCCCATGATGTGTTTGGTCCTCTGTCTTAGAGGCACTCTGATCCGTTGGTGGAGTGGAGCACAGCACCCTGGGAAATGTAGTTGTGTACTACCATATCTCTGATTGCATTCTGTATTTACCACACAGCAGTATGGCGATGTGTGGCTATGGCAACATCTTTAAAAGAGCATAGTGCAAAGAATAGGTTAAATAACATTCCTTATAAAATCACCAGTATGCAATTCAAGTTGAAGCTGCACAAGAAATACCCTTTAACGTTCTGCAGTGGCAACTAGTGATGCTCATTTGGATTTTGCGGAAATTGAGATTTCCGAATTTCCAATCAGAAAACGTAATTTTCCATCGCATTCCGCAGAAATCTGATTTACCACAACTCAGTAATTTTAGCCCACAGAACTCGGAAACATTGGACCAATCAGAAAATGCAGAATGTTTCTGCACAAATCAGATTACTGCGGCGATTTTAGACAAATCACAAGATTCCAGTTTTCTAATTTCAGGGTTTTTTTTGTCATTTTTTGCACTCTCTGTTGCAAAAAAAATGAAAGATGAAATACTCCTAAGAAATTGGAAAATCGTAAATTGGAAAAATGGAAATCAGAAAAAACTGAAAAAAAGAAAAATTAGATAAATCGGAAATCAGAAAGTCAGAAATTGGCTTGGGTTAATTTTCAATCCAATCCCTACTTCCCTCCAGGGATTGCCATTTCCAACCATCACTAGTAGCAACATAAAGAAAGTTCAATAAGTACATGAATAAATACATGCATCTTGGATTGCATAAATAATGAGCATTAAAATATAAGTCATGATCTTAAAATAAATAAAGCTGTAACATAAAACTGAACCTGTGCTCTCTAGTTGTGATTGCACGAAAACACCAGCGCCATCTTGTGGTGGAAAAATATGTTGTCTTAACATGGATAAAGGTTGATAGAAAGCATAAGGTCACAAAATTCTGGAGAAATGACAAATCCTCAATAAAACAGTTCTAATTTAAAATCACAGTACACGCCATTCGGCCATTAGTGCATATAGCAAGTTGTGCATCATCACAAAGCAAATAACTGGTAGCACGGTATGACCAGAATTATGGTACTGCAAATAAAGACAAAATGAAAGGTATAAACTCCTTCAATCCCATGCATCATGATATGAATGTCACAGTTTTCCATTGGGTCAAGTGCTGCAGTAATCCAACCTGAGCTTTTGCCGATGAGTCCCATATTCGAATAGATTTTGGTGATCTTGGTAGTTAATTCATCAATCAATCAATGGAGGTAGTTTGCACCACAAGAGTCATCACATCATGCAGTGCAAGTTCTGTCATTGTTAAAACAGCTTTAGCGTTAGGACTGGTTCAGACGGACGTTTGGAGGCGTCGCGTTCATTGGCGTCGTGGTGGCAATGCGTTTGGGCTTTCAGCAGCGTTCGCATTGCGTTCGGATGTGGTCGTATTTTTTCTTCCCCTAGGGGGACATTACCCGTCGCGGTTAACCACCCCTGGAAGCAACATATAGCTTCCAGGGGCTCCTTGAATGCCAGTAAAAATCGGGACCCGAACGCCGCGTTCGTGTAAACGCACGTAAAAGCTTGGTACAAACGCTCCCATTCACTTGAATGGGAGCGTTTAACGCCAAGCCCTGAACGTTGGCGGTAAACACTGCACAAGCGTCCGTCTGAACCAGCCCTTACTATTCAGGATGGCAGACTAACACACAGCTTGTCCTAATGTGGATGGGTCAGTTGTGGAGCACCTTTCTAAGCTCTTGTCCTGGTCATAGCAGGGTAGTCAGTATTCAGGGATGAGCTCCGGATGAAATCCTAATGGGTTTCAGATAATTAGTTCAGCTGAGTGGGTGGGTGAGAGATTAAATTTACCCAGCAGCCGTCTTCTTTAATCAGTCCCATGGTGCATCCCACACTGCGTTGCAAGCCACGTCACGTGACTACTATGTTTCATCCTTCAACTCAGAAGGAGAAAGCGTGGTAGTCTGAGGATTAGCTATGGGTGGGCAAGGGGGGACATATGTCCCTGGGCACAGCATTGTAAGGGGGCTCTGCATGGCCACTACATCTCCACATGCATGAGAGGCAGCTCGCTGGCTGCCCAAAGAGCAAGGCTTGGTGGAGTGTAGCTTGGAAGGCCACCAATGATAGGGCAAGCCATATGTCCAGGAAGTTAGGGGTTAAAAGTTAACCAGGAGATGGCTTATCCATTGGTTGGAAGTTGGGAGGGAGGAGCTGGTAGGTGGTGGTCCCGAGCAAGGAACAGGAAGGGCTGGTCCCGGGCAGAGGAAGGAAGAGAGGAGTTGGACACAGGGAGAAGGAGGATGGAGCAAAGTGGCCTGCATCACCTCTTTTCCCAGCGCCAGCATGGAGGATATGGAGAGCCTTCTTAGGCTCGTCAGGAGTGAGGCAGCCACACAAGGTCCACAGTGGGTTGCAGAACAGATGGCGAGGATGGCGGGAGGCGGTGCTGGTGATTCGGCAAGCCGCACCAGCTCCCGTGTGTCAAGGCCGCCCAACAGACTGAGTCCTGCCTAATCTGCCCACCGGTGCAGAAGGAGCGGCAGTCCGCCTAAGACCTCACCTGCACTCCCCAGCAAAAAAGGTAAAGGACAGAGTACGAAGGGAGCGAGCGGCAGGCAGAGTGCAGACAAGATGCCAGCCGCAGGCCCCAGCGGCACCACACATAGGTCAGGAGGCCACCCAGCAACTCGTGGGCAGCAAGCAGCAGCCTCAGCTGTGCACCACATGCCCAGCACTGGGCCCCAGGCAGTGGGGGAGGCAGGCCAGTCGGGGGTTAACCCCACAGCTGCTACTGAGCAGTGGTGGAAGAAAACACAGCAGGCTCCAAAGAAAAAGACTACATCAGCAAAAGGGAGGTCAGCACCTGCAAAGGAGACTCGCAGCTTGAGCCAGGGTGTCATGGGAAGATTTGCGCAGTCAATTTTATGATCGCTTGTTGGTTAGATTTGCCCAGTCATTGCAGCGAACAGAATGACATTCCTTCTTTTAAAAGACAGGTTTTTATCTCCTTTTACCAAATGGCAGGAAGCCTTCAGCAGAGTGTCCCAGGCACCCAGCTGTGCTAAGAGCCCATCCATCAGATAAGTAGCCTGACAGAACCAATTTAGAGGAGAGAGAGTGAGACTCCCCAGCCCCGATCACAGCAGGGAAGCCGACACGTAGCCTGCTGTCCTAGCTTCAAAGAGCCTTCACCTACAACTGACCTGCTGTTACTCCTAGATGTATATAACAATCCATAAACTGCTATATTTGTCATATTTCCTGTGTTGCCAGGCTGGCAAGCCCTCCAAATTCACAGAGCATGCTGCGCTTTGCCTGGCGCTGGTACTGAGAAAGTTTCAGAACATTCTGAGAAAAGGGCTGTCAGTTAGGCAGTTCGAAAGTGCCCTGATGATACCACAGGGGTCCTACCCCTAATGTTTGGTATCACGGTGCTGGGTACATCGGGACGGACCTGAAAATGTTAGTAAATCTGCCCTGACCTGTACGGTTCTGTGAGATAGAGTCCATATATGGTTGGATACGATTTTTGGTCCCCAGGGGAAGGGGGAGGACTCATCTCATGTTCTAAGGGGGTGTGCGGTTCCCGCCCTCACTCCCTTCTACTGGATCAGGGGTATAAGAATGGCAGAAGATCCAAAATCAATGTTCTCCATTTTGTAACATCATGCGGATTACATCCTTGCCAGCTTGAGGACATGCTGGCATTTGGCTTGTTTGGTCTTTGCTACTGAACTGAAACCAAGAACTTTATGAGTTTTCCTAGAAGGACATATCTCCACGAACCCTAAGTATTTTCTACCTTTTATTTTCATACTGGCTATTAATGTTTCTATAATTGTTGATTTTAATGATTTTCTGTATATATTAATTATTTATATTGTGTTTTAATAAACAACGCTAACGTCATTTGTTTATTCAGGTACCCTGCTATTCAGCCGCACAAACTGAACCCTGACTTCTGAAGAGTCGCTACTATTGTTGCTTGCTAGACAGAATAGAGTGTGTTTAAATGTTTTTATTTGCAGGTCTAGACTCAGCCAGTAAGTGGGCTCCTCTGTCCCATGGTAACAGAGGTGGTGGCAGTTATACCCTGAAATAGTGTGTAATTTGTATTTACCGTAACTCACAGGCTCCCTTCTAGTCGGTCTGCTTCCAAAATTCCAGCGGTTTCTGCACACCGATTGCGACCACAGCTTGCATGGTCTGTGTGCTGAAACCGATTGGAAGGCATTGTGCATCCCGGCCACTAGGGGTCCTGTGACACAGGGTTGCAGGGATTTGGCTGCCAGACCCGGCAGGCAACCTTCACCTTCACCTCCACGCTGACGCGAAAATGATACCGAAGTGAGGAGCCAAGATTACCGTCATGGCAGGCCAGTCAGTGACATTCGACCAGGCGGGAGTGACCATCATGGGAGACGGGATCATTCCAGCCACAGAGATGTCAGCCGATCTTTTTCCCTGGTTGCTGCCTCGGGCAGGTCTGAAGGGAGAGAGGGATGTGATGGCCAGACCAGAGGTATCGGCTGATCGGGATCAGCATCCGGTGTAGCCAGGTGAGGCAATTTCTGTTAGTTTGTTTGGGAAGTGGGGTGGAGGGGGCTAGCGGGGTTGGGGGAGATGTGGGAGTGATTCTGCAGTTAGTGGCCTCCCAGCCCATGGCAGTTACTGAACCCAACGTGGTAGCCCTTATGTCATCCTTGATACAGAGTATTAGGGACGCATTGCGTACACCCAGCCAAAACATATTGCAGTCCGTATCACCGGTCCAATCTTGGTCCGGTCCTGCAGGGTTGGCGCAAGCTGCACCTGCTCCTGAACCTCAGTTGGGCACTAATAATGGTAACACAGCACCATAGTAGTTACAACAGGGGTTACGTCGGTACAGGCGGACACAAGAGACAAATAGACAGAGTTAATCTGTTTAGCCGATACGGCAAGAGGTGAGTCATACTTATATGTCAGTGGACCTTTGGGCTCGCATTTGAAGCTGGAGACACGCAAAAAGATTTGGAAGGGTGAGTACATTGAAATATTCTCACTCCTCTGCTTAAGCAAGTTTAATTTGGATCGTGGAAAACCAGATGAGAGTAAGAAAGAGGAGGAGGAACGTAGCAGGTATAGGTTGATACCGAGGACTTTTGCGATTTGGAGGCAGGCTTGTGCAATATTTGTGAGCGCTTTAGGAGAAAAATAACCAGAGTGTTGCTCAGCATTGTTTTGTTAGAAAGAGCCACATTATTTTTGTCTCATTCATTACCTTTCACACCCAAAGGGAGCCTCTGTAAATGACATCATAGATCCAAATGCAGCTTCGGTTTTATACGCCTCATTTGACTCGGCAGTGCAGCTAGTGAAGCGAGCGGGTCAGGGGCCATTAATGCACTGCGTTCCAGTGCTTATTTATACTTCCTGGTTCTGGCTGGCACCACAGTGAGGCTTGGCTCCGACGGTGCGCCTGATTGGGTACATGCATCTACGATGCGTGTCCTGGTTTGGCGGGGGGCATGGCCACGCCTCCCGATCGTGGTAGTAGAGGGCTTCATAAGGAATGGCATAATTACTCTGCACTATCTCCAATGAAAGACTGATGTCCGACACGCGTTAGATAGACACCAAGCTGGGCCTCACTGTGTGGACACCACTGCATCCAGAGTAAGCATGGATCTGGCAGTTGCAGTTATGTTGACATAAATGTTATTTATTCAGCTGTGCGCATGTCCATTGCATGATGCCTTTCATACATGCTGCGACTTATGTCTATATATTTGCTTGTATTGTACAATTGTAGGGATTGTTTCCCAGACCCTGTGGTATTTATGGTGTATTCCTACTAGCTATTTTGTCTGCACTTTGTAGTCCTCACCTCTGTGGGTTTTTAATTGTTTTTACTCAGTTTATTAAAAACAAGGGAGAAAAAAGAAACCCTATATATAGCACCACTCAGAAACCAAGGTTTGGAATCAAAAAATTGTATCTCTTTATTATAACAAAATAGATAATATATTGCACTTCACATCATATTCATACATTTAAAAACAGTTAAAAAGTTGGGGCACAACCCAACAAACCATCTCTGCCATAATAATACTGTGCATATCAATGTGCAAAAATATATATAAATATAAATATATGATAATATGGAGCCTCCAAAGTGTTCAATTCAAATATTGTATGTGAATCCTCAGAGGGCTCAATGAATGAGCCCTAATCGGATAGAACCCGGGTTCAGTACTGAAGAAATAAGAGACAGCAACCCACTGTCATATGTGAACCACAACCTAAAATTCAATAATTAAACATACACTGTGATCAATTATATATTACAACATGAGTGATATTGCATAAAAATAGGCAATATAGAAAAGGCAGGACCAGTGAATATGCAAGAGACAGCCCATGAGTGAAAAAATAAACAAGAAGACAATACTTAGCCCAATAAAGTGGAGATGGAGGCAGACAAGCACAGCGAGGCAGAGAGCGGCAGAAGGTCCCCTAAACGGACCAACTAGTTTCGCGGGTGTCAATCCGCTTTATCAAGATGTGGGGGAGACCGTGCTGTTACGCCGCCATAGCGGCGTTTAAATACAAGTGGAGGAGCATTACGAGGCATAGTCCGCCCACCCGGAAGTGACGTCATCCAGGGCGGAACTGCTGTTAGCCAGGATCAGGAAGCACAGACCACGCTGGAACGCAGAAGTACAAGGTATGTATATAACAGCGCTGCTAATAAATCTTCTAATAATTTGGAGGAAGGCAAAAAATTAACCTCTGTAGCATCGCACTTCCTGCACCAGCACCAGGGCTCTTGCAGTGGCCTGAAGGTGTGTGGTGTAGAACAGGTCAAGCTGAATATTAGAGGGGGAGATGTAGTGAAACATCTTCTGAGAAAAGAGGCTAGGTGGATTTGCCAATTAAATAGTATGTCACCTACAGGTCTTAATGAGGAGATAGATTGGTCAGGCTTTATTGGATGAAACCATGGTAGTAACATTAAGCTTGCTTGGGATATATTGGATTTTTTTCTTTTTACCTGTTTACACTATAGGATGAGTTCATGCTGGGATTGGCAGAAGTCTCTGTTAGAGCATTAATATTGTTATATAATATATGCTAACATTTCCTCCTTGTTTTTTCTTTTGCGTAGAGATGTGGGACTAATTTGAGTAGGGATGTGACGTGGGGTGTCATGGACCCTCTGTGTATGTACTTTGGTCTGGACTCTGGGGGTCCTTCCTATGGTACTCTTAAGATATCCGGAATAGGCCGATGTGCGATTCAAGGGGATTATGGAAGATTGCCCATCTTGAAAAATTGTATGCCCTAAATAATCATGGAAGATTTCCCATCATGAACAGCATGCTGCATATGAACTGAACAACACAATTAGGAGGTACTACTGCGGGGCATATGCTCCAAGCAACAAAGACACTTGTTTATAGAAAAATTATCAAAATGATTTTATTAATTATCAAAATTAGAATACACAATAAAAAAGAAGAAATTCGCACATTAAAACAACAAGCAACCCACTAGCCGTCACCACACTACCCACTCATACCAACATCTGCACATGCCCATGCACCCCTGATGAAATGGCTCAAGTATAGGGACTCAAATATCAGCTGATTCACATTAGATGGTGGTCATGGAAGTTCATATGTGGGACATCTTTTTGATGTCAACAGTTGGTAAAAAATTGATAAAGCAAAGTCCAGCCGAACCCAGCAAAGTATGTCAGGCTGATATAAGGATAAAAATAATCAGCCAGGACAAGCAGATCTCCTCCAATGCTAGTCTCAAGCAAGCAGTCCCAAAGGCACAGACAGGAAGCAACGGACAGCTGCAGGAAAGCGGCAGATCAGAAGCAAAGTTCAGCAAAGTATAAGCAGGAGCGACAAACACTGTGCTTGCCAATATGCGGAGCAAAGCGTAAACATGACATATACTCCCAACGAGGGCAATGCATACAGTACCAAATGATGGTGTTTCATCAGCTCCAATCCGGATGTGCAGAGAAGGATATTGGAAACAAAGCAGCTCACTCCTATAACAGGCAGCAGGTAGACATCGTCGCTTCACAAGTTGTTTGCAGGAGACGTGCTGGGAAAGGCAGAGTCCAGCCTAGGGGTGTATTCATCAGGCAGCGCAGGGTGACATGGCGAGCAAGTGCAGGCAGCCTCAGGACGCAACACCACGCTGTCCTGACATGTTTCACCGGACTTCCGGCTTACTCAAAGGGGGGCGTGGCACAGACAAATCACGCATCTCGGCATCCATCTAAAATACTCAGACCAGCCAATCGGCGCACACAGCGCCCGCCCCACCCGGCCCCATCCCCCGAAGGGGAGGGACAGAGGCAAACAGCCTCGTCCACATACGAGCCGGGGGGGGCGGGCGCCGCAAACCACGACAGGCACGGCCCATCAAGCAACATCAGACGGCACATAGACGCACAACCACTCCCCAAGCCACACCTACACAAAGGAGGGGGCGAAAAGGCAGGAGGAGGCCGTGGGACTAAGAAGCCCAGCCATCCCCGCCCGGGGAAAGGAGAAGCGTCCAAGCGACCCACACTACATATACAATGCAAGATATAATTAGAAACCTGCCAAAACAGGTATAAACAATGCATACTCATAAACAAATAAATAAATAGTGGTAGAAATGAAATCTCAGTCAATATATATAAGAAAACTGATACCTAAAGAACAGTCTTCATCACCAGAGACAATAGGAAATCGATATTCCTTTACTGCATTTGAAAAGCTCCACATAACCAGACATGGAGTACTAAGAAACTAGAGTGTGGGGAATGCTGAGCCGACCTGCACCGGCATACAACAGATAGGAGAGAGAGGACCCACACATATATCCAATAGGGCCATATTTATAAGGGCAGAAACGAGGAATAGCTATTATATTCATTGAGTCCAGGTGGATCCGTGGCCCGGAGGTCAAAGATCCACCTGGACTCCCTCTGGAGCAGCAGACGATCACTATTTCCACCACGGATCGTGCGATGGATGCGATCTAGGCCAATAAATCGAATTCCCGACGGTTTATCACCATGTACCGATTTAAAATGTCGGGCCACCGGAGTGGGAACGACCGAGGTGTTTTTAGTCACAATGCTGGTGATGTGCTCAGACATGCGAGATCTTAAATCGCGTTTTGTCTTACCGACATAGAACGCCCCACAGGGACAAGTCAATAAGTACACCACCAGCACCGTGCCACAATTAACAAAATGCGGCAAATTCCAAAGCCTACCGTTGGGAAGTGTGGCTTTTTTTCCCACCTGGATGTAGCGGCACATAGTACAGCCGCCACATGTATATGTACCCAAAACTTTACAATGTTGGTGTACATTACCACTACCGTGAAAATGGCTCCCGACTAATTTGTCACGCAGCGATGGCGCCCGGCGAAAAACTATTTGTGGTTTTTCAGGGACAATTTTAACGAGTTTAGGGTCATTTGTAAGGATGTGCCAATGACGATCCATTATGCGTTGGATTAATGCGGATTGTGCACAAAATTGCGTGCAGAATCTTAGCACCTCAGATCCGCGTTTCGCACCCCCAGACGATCCGAGTAGAGTGTCCCTGCTGCTCATGTGGGCTCGTTGGTAAGCCCGTTTCAAATGCTTATCACGGTAACCCCGCGCATGAAAACGTGCGCGGAGAACATCCGCCTCCCTCTTAAAGTCCGCAGGCTGCGAACAGTTACGCCTTAAACGAAGATATTGACCCATGGGGATTCCCCTAATTGTATGGTCTGGGTGAAAGCTATCAGCCCGTAACAAAGAATTGGTTGAAGTGTCCTTTCGAAAAAGCTGAGTAAAGAGGTGTCCCCGTTCATCAATTCCCACCCTAATATCCAAAAACGGGATGTTAGTTATATAATATATGCTAACATTTCCTCCTTGTTTTTTCTTTTGCGTAGAGATGTGGGACTAATTTGAGTAGGGATGTGACGTGGGGTGTCATGGACCCTCTGTGTATGTACTTTGGTCTGGACTCTGGGGGTCCTTCCTATGGTACTCTTAAGATATCCGGAATAGGCCGATGTGCGATTCAAGGGGATTATGGAAGATTGCCCATCTTGAAAAATTGTATGCCCTAAATAATCATGGAAGATTTCCCATCATGAACAGCATGCTGCATATGAATATGGAAGATTTCCCATCTTGAAAATTACTGTTGGTATGCAGGTTATCATGTGTGTTTATAGTAAGGATAATGTGGGGTGATTCCTATATTTAATGAATGCACACTTGTACTGATGCCTTCCTATGGTGATTGGGCTGTGGGAGTCATCTGCTCGTTTTTCTTCTTTTTTCTCTTCTCTCTATGGGGCTGATACATTTTTCTTGTTCTATTGTTGGGTCTTATATGGTTTGGTTCCTCTAGAGTGCCCCTTTAATTGTAATACGTTAGTTACTTTCATGGTCCTTTGGCTGCGGAACTCTCCATAATATAATTTATTTATTTGCGGAGTAGTACAATTTATCCATTGTCTGTGCAATAGCATATTCCCCCTGTGCGCTTTGCTTGATAATTTTAATTATTAGTACATTATTAGAAGATTTATTAGCAGCGCTGTTATATACATACCTTGTACTTCTGCGTTCCAGCGTGGTCTGTGCTTCCTGATCCTGGCTAACAGCAGTTCCGCCCTGGATGACGTCACTTCCGGGTGGGCGGACTATGCCTCGTAATGCTCCTCCACTTGTATTTAAACGCCGCTATGGCGGCGTAACAGCACGGTCTCCCCCACATCTTGATAAAGCGGATTGACACCCGCGAAACTAGTTGGTCCGTTTAGGGGACCTTCTGCCGCTCTCTGCCTCGCTGTGCTTGTCTGCCTCCATCTCCACTTTATTGGGCTAAGTATTGTCTTCTTGTTTATTTTTTCACTCATGGGCTGTCTCTTGCATATTCACTGGTCCTGCCTTTTCTATATTGCCTATTTTTATGCAATATCACTCATGTTGTAATATATAATTGATCACAGTGTATGTTTAATTATTGAATTTTAGGTTGTGGTTCACATATGACAGTGGGTTGCTGTCTCTTATTTCTTCAGTACTGAACCCGGGTTCTATCCGATTAGGGCTCATTCATTGAGCCCTCTGAGGATTCACATACAATATTTGAATTGAACACTTTGGAGGCTCCATATTATCATATATTTATATTTATATATATTTTTGCACATTGATATGCACAGTATTATTATGGCAGAGATGGTTTGTTGGGTTGTGCCCCAACTTTTTAACTGTTTTTAAATGTATGAATATGATGTGAAGTGCAATATATTATCTATTTTGTTATAATAAAGAGATACAATTTTTTGATTCCAAACCTTGGTTTCTGAGTGGTGCTATATATAGGGTTTCTTTTTTCTCCCTTGTTTTTAGTCGCATATGTCAACCCTAGCACACTGCAGACATATACAGGGGTAGCGGATTAACTTCTGTTCTTTACTCAGTTTATTCCTTAAAGGGACACTGTAGGGAGGTTAGGGGAAAATGAGTTGAACTTACCCGGGGCTTCTAATGGTCCCCCGCAGACATCCTGTACCCGCACAGCCACTCACCGATGCTACGGCCCCGCCTCCGGTTCACTTCTGGAATTTCAGACTTTAAAGTCTGAAAACCACTGCGCCTGCGTTGCAGTGTCGTCGCTTCCACTGATGTCATCAGGAGTGTACTGCGCAGGCACAGACCATGCTGGGCCTGCACAGTATGCTCCTGGTGACATTAGCGGGATTGAGGACATGGCAATGCAGGCGCAGTGGTTTTCAGACTTTAAAGTCTGAAATTCCAGAAGTGAACTGGAAACGGGGACCGGAGCATTGGTGAGTGGCTGTGTGGGCACAGGATGTCTGCGGGGGACAATTAGAAGCCCCAGGTAAGTTCAACTCATTTTCCCCTTACCTCCCTACAGTGTCCCTTTAATAAAGATTATTGTTATTATTATATGGAGCTGGTTGTTTCTTAGTCTTTTATTTTGAGATGTTGTGAGTAGTGTTGGGCGAACAGTGTTCGCCACTGTTCGGGTTCTGCAGAACATCACCCTGTTCGGGTGATGTTCGAGTTCGGCCGAACACCTGACGGTGCTCGGCCAAACCGTTCGGCCATATGGCCGAACTAAGAGCGCATGGCCGAACGTTCCCCGAACGTTCGGCTAGCGCTGTGATTGGCCGAACGGGTCACGTGGTTCGGACCCGAACGCGCTCTGATTGGCCGAACTGTCACGTGGTTCGGGTAAATAAATACCCGAACCACGTCATATCTCCGCCATTTGTCTGTGGGTTTAGCTTTGGGTAGGCAGGCAGGGTAGTTCGCGCTCCAGCCACGCTAGCCAGGGTCCCCCCCAGTCATTGTGTGTCACTGCTGGGAACAGTAGTACACCGCTCGTTCAGCCACACTATATAGCATTCTGTTTACTGCCACTCTGTGTACCTCGCTCAGCCACACTATATAGCATTCTGTTTACTGCCACTCTGTGTCTGCTGGGAATAGTAGTACACCGCTTGCTCAGCCACACTATATAGCATTCTGTTTACTGCCACTCTGTGTACCTCGCTCAGCCACACTATATAGCATTCTGTTTACTGCCACTCTGTGTCTGCTGGGAATAGTGGTACACCGCTCGCTCAGCCACACTATATAGCATTCTGTTCACTGTTCTGTGTCTGCTTGGAATAGTGGTACACCGCTCGCTCAGCCACACTATATAGCATTCTGTTTACTGTTCTGTGTCTGCTGGGAATAGTGGTACACCGCTCGCTCAGCCACACTATATAGCATTCTGTTTACTGTTCTGTGTCTGCTGGGAATAGTGGTACACCGCTCGCTCAGCCACACTATATAGCATTCTGTTCACTGTTCTGTGTCTGCTGGGAATAGTGGTACACCGCTCGCTCAGCCACACTATATAGCATTCTGTTCACTGTTCTGTGTCTGCTGGGAATAGTGGTACACCGCTCGCTCAGCCACACTATATAGCATTCTGTTTACTGTTCTGTGTCTGCTGGGAATAGTGGTACACCGCTCGCTCAGCCACACTATATAGCATTCTGTTTACTGTTCTGTGTCTGCTGGGAACAGTAGTACACCGCTCGCTCAGCCAGAGTATATAGCATTGTGTTTACTGCCACTCTGTGTACACCGCTCAGCCAGACTATATACCATTGTTTACTGACACTCTGTGTACACCGCTCAGCCAGACTATATACCATTGTTTACTGACACTCTGTGTACACCGCTCAGCCAGACTATATACCATTGTTTACTGCCACTCTGATTCTGCTGGGAACAGTAGTACACCGCTCGCTCAGCCAGACTATATACCATTGTTTACTGACACTCTGTGTACACCGCTCAGCCAGACTATATACCATTGTTTACTGCCACTCTGATTCTGCTGGGAACAGTAGTACACCGCTCGCTCAGCCAGACTATATACCATTGTTTACTGACACTATATAGCAGACTATATAGCATTGTGTGTACACCGCTCAGCCAGACTATATACCATTGTTTACTGACACTCTGTGTACACCGCTCAGCCAGACTATATACCATTGTTTACTGCCACTCTGATTCTGCTGGGAACAGTAGTACACCGCTCGCTCAGCCAGACTATATACCATTGTTTACTGACACTCTGTGTACACCGCTCAGCCAGACTATATACCATTGTTTTCTGCCACTCTGATTCTGCTGGGAACAGTAGTACACCGCTCGCTCAGCCAGACTATATAGCATTGTGTTTACTGCCACTCTGTGTACACCGCTCAGCCACACTATATAGCATTGCGTACTCTGCCAGTCAGTGTGTATATTGCTGGGATCAGTAATACTCCACTCACCGTCAACCACTATATGAGCTCAACATGAGTTCCCCAGAGACCTCCGCTGTGAGCAGCACTCCCAACAACAGCAACAGCCAACGCCCCACGCAAGCTATAACATCCACCCCAGCAGCCAGTGGTCAGCAGCAGCCCTCCCCGGAGGAGAACGTTGTGTCCATCAGTCCGTCGCCAGAGCGATTAATGAGGGCTGCCATTGAGGAGATGATGGGGCCTGATGTGGAGGAGGAGGTCTGGCTCAGGCCAGCATCCCAAGTTAATGTTGAGGACGATGAGGGGTCTGTGTCTGGGGATGTTGGGGTGGCAGAGGTGGTGGGTGGGTCAGACTCAGGAGAAGAGTTGTATGATGAGGATGATGATCGGGACCATCTGTATGTGCCTCAGAGTCCGACCCCGGAAAACATGTTGTATCGTGTGTTTAGGTACTAAAATCTGCGTTCCCTCCCAGTAGTGTTGGGCGAACAGTGTTTGCCACTGTTCGGGTTCTGCAGAACATCACCCTGTTCGGGGTGACTATATAGCAGACTATATAGCATTGTGTTTAATGCCACTCTGTGTACACGGCTCAGCCACACTATATAGCATTGTGTTTACTTCCACTCTGTGTCTGCTGGGAACAGTAGTACACCGCTCACCCGCCACTGTATAGCATTGTGCTCTGTGTCACTGCTGACAATAGTGGTACACCGCTCACCCACCACTGTATAGCATTTCTGTACTGCCACTGTACTGCTGCCAGTCAGCGTGTACTTTAAGGATAAGTGAAATGAGGAAGAAATCCGGTGAAAGAGGGAGGGGCAAGGGAAGAGGTGTTTCCCCTGACGGTTCACGTACAGGCCACAGGGGAGCACCCAAGAAAACCCACTCAATACTGCCCATGTTGTCCAGGACAACAACCCTCACAGATCCAAAAGAACAGGACCAGATAATTACTTGGATGACCTCTCAAGCGTCCAGCAGTGGGTTAAGCAGCACCAGCACATCACGCACGAGGTCCGAGTCCTCAGCCAGTTAAAGTCTGGGCTTTCTTTGAAGACTGCACTGAGGATGTTACCATGGCGATTTGCAAGGTGTGCAAGACCCGCCTGAGCAGGGGGAAAAGTATTAACAACCTCTCCACCACCAGCATGAGCCGCCACATTCTATCCAAACATCCCACTCTGTGGGCAAACGCGGCAGGACAGGGTACCACCAGCAACACTGCCTCCCTTGGGTTCACCAGACTCACCACCAGACCCGCCTCAGCAGCAGCAGTAGCCCAGCCATTGCGTGGTTCACAACATTCACAAACATCAGACGATGCTGACACTGTCACTTTCCGGACTAGTGCTCTTGAGGTCTCCCAGTGTTCATCAAACACAACAACCAACAGCCCTTCGGTGTGCAGCGCTACGGTTGAGTTGTCTGTCTCTGAGATGTTTGAGCACAAGAGGAAATTGCCAGCAAATGACCCCCGGGCCGTGGCAGTAACAGCCAGCCAGCATAGCCAAGCTTCTGGCCTGCGAAATGCTGCCATATCGAGTGGTGGAGACAAACAGCTTCAAGGGCATGATGTCAGTGGCCATCCCACGTTACGTGGTTCCCAGCCGCTACCACTTTGCGCGCTCTGCAGTGCCTGAGTTGCATGAGCACGTGGTCAGCTAAATAACCCGAAGCTTGAAGAATGCCGTTGCCTGCAAGGTTCACCTCACCACTGACACCTGGACGAGTGCGTTCGGCCAGGGTCGATACATCTCCCTTACCGCGCACTGGGTGAACCTTGTGGAGCCTGGCAGCGATTCCTCACCTGCTACGGCGCGGGTGTTGCCCACGCCGCAAACAGCTGGATAACAACAGCAGCACCTACCTCTCTGACTCCTTCTCCTCCAACGCATCTCAAAGCTGTACCTCATCCGGAAATGCTAACCCAGCACCAGCAGCAGTAGGATCGTGGAAGCAGTGCAGCACAGCTGTTGGCATGCGTCAGCAAGCGTTGCTGAAGCTGATCTGCCTTGGGGATAAGCAGCACACAGGGGAGGAAATTTGGAGGGGAATAAAGGAACAGACGGATTTGTGGCTGGCACCGCTGGACCTGAAACCGGGCATGAAGCTAGACACCTGGCACGAACTGGCAATGTACACAATAGAGGTGCTGGCTTGCCCGGCAGCCAGCGTTATGTCGGAACGCTGTTTCAGTGCTGCCGGAGGCATCATCACAGATCGGCGTATCCGCCTCTCCACAGAAAATGCAGACCGTCTGACTCAAATTAAAATGAATCAATCCTGGATTGGAAACGACTACGCAACACTCCTGGACCCCAACCAAGTAACATGACCGATGAACATCTGGGATGGTTTAGCGTTTCCGGTCCCTGTTTATTGAACCTCTCATCTGTATTACATTTATGACTGCATGGCGGCAAAAAGCATTGCTGCTATATCCGCACGCTTTTTGTCCTCATGCAAGGCCTGGGTTGTTGTGTCTCACAAAGCGTGGCCTTCTCCTCCTGCGCCTCCTCCTGTTCCATCACGTGTGCTGCTGCTGCTGCTGCTGCTGCTGCTGGGTTACTGTTGCCGGTCCCTGTTTATGGAACCTCTTATCTTTATTACATTTATGACTACATGGCGGTACAAAGCATGCTATCCGCACGCTTTTTGTCCTCATGCAAGGCCTGGGTTGTTGTGTCTCACAAAGCGTGGCCTTCTCCTCCTGCGCCTCCTCCTGTTCCATCACGTGTGCTGCTGCTGCTGCTGCTGCTGCTGGGTTACCGTTGCCGGTCCCTGTTTATGGAACCTCTTATCTTTATTACATTTATGACTACATGGCGGTACAAAGCATGCTATCCGCACGCTTTTTGTCCTCATGCAAGGCCTGGGTTGTTGTGTCTCACAAAGCGTGGCCTTCTCCTCCTGCGCCTCCTCCTGTTCCATCACGTGTGCTGCTGCTGGGTTAGCGTTGCCGCGTGGTCCCTGTTTATTGAACCACTTATCTTTATTAAATTTATGACTGCATGGTGGTACAAAGCATGCTATCCGCACGCTTCTTGTCCTCATGCAAGGCCTGGGTTGTTGTGTCTCAAAGCGTGGCCTTCTCCTCCTGCGCCACCCTCCTCCTATTCCATCACGTGTGCTGCTGCTGGGTTAGCATTACCGGTCCCTTTTCCTGGAACCTCTTATATGTATTACATTTATGACTGCATGCCGACAAAAAGCATGTTACCTGTGCAAAGAAAACAGACATTTCCCGCATTTAAAAGACAGTTTTCCCTTTGAAACTTTAAAATCGATTTTCTCAAAAACTATAAGCTCTTTTTGCTAATTTTTTTTTTCCTCTTGTACCCACTCCCAAGGTGCACATACCCTGTAAATTTGGGGTATGTAGCATGTAAGGAGGCTTTACAAACCACAAAAGTTCGGGTCCCCATTGACTTCCATTATGTTCGGAGTTCGGGTCGACCACCCGAACATCGCGGCCATGTTCGGCCTGTTCGGCCCGAACCCGAACATCTAGATGTTCGCCCAACACTAGTTGTGAGTACCGGTCATACATCAGCATCATTTCTCAAGTATGCATGCTCAGCACTTTCGGCTGCTGTGCACATTTGGGCAGGAGAGCAAATTACAGGAATTGTGAGAGGACAGAGCATCCACTGATTCTTTGTTGAGGGAGGGGCACAGCAGCAGGGCCGGGCCGAGGCATAGGCTGGAGAGGCTCCAGCCTCAGGGCGCAGTGTAGGAGGGGGCGCAGAATTCATTCAGCTGTCATTCCTAATTGTGTTTGAAGCAGAAAGAAATAAGAAAAGGGGATACATGGCAGTGACTGCAAGCCAGATAACTAGATATTAAGGTGTTGGGGAGGTTGTGGGCCCTGTGGCGCCTCTTAGTCTAATAGCAATCAGTGTGTAACGACTGGGGTGGGAGGGATGGAGGGGCGCACTTTGGTGTCTCAGCCTTGGGTGCTGGAGGACCTTGTCCCGGCTCTGCACAGCAGCACAACTGAAATGAGCCCATTCAGTGGTGGTGATGGGGGGCGGTTGGTGATAGCAGGCCTGGGGCACTGGAAAGTACAGACCCGACCCTGGTTATGCACACACTTTAGTTGGTGATCTGATAGCAGCAGAGAGTGTTTTGCTAAACTTGCCTTACTTGCCAGGAGTTTCACTTGTAGAATACCTACACATACAGGTATAGATCATGTACTCTATGCAGTGGATTGTATTTTTCATACATGGATAATATTAAATAAAATTACTTTTTTTGTCACAAGAAACTGAACAGTTTTAGGATTTCAGTATATCTGTGGGATCATTTTCTGCCTGTAAACAGCTAAATTTATCATTGGTAGTGTATGTAAGCTGCTGCTAGTTCCTGTCAGCCCACACAGACACCAGACTGCTGAGGAGACACAGTGCTGCCAGTGACAAGATGGAAGACTGATCCTGTACAGGAAATGGGCTGCTCTCTGGTGATCTCTGTCCCCCATGTGTGTGCCATCATAATCTTCCCTCTCCTCATCCTGCACACATCTTCCTGTGGAGCCAGGACAATGCAGAGTACAGCCTGCAGACTCACTCCCATTAATGCTTCTGCCCAACATGAATTTTATCTGAAAGGAGACATCATTATTGGTCTGCCGCTTCATGTGTCCTCTAAGGAACTGTACCTTTGCTCTTGTAAAAGTCCTCATAGAAGGATTGTTTGTAACTAGTAAGTCTGTTTTTTTTTTTTTTCTACTGATTGAAAAACCCTTCTGTTATTTCACAGGACCATATTCCCCATGCTGATGTGGTGTGAGAGCAATATGGAGGCTGACAATTTTTGTTCTTCGTTTTAAACAATGCACATTGCCTGTCCTGTTGATCCTCTGCCTCTAATACTTTTAGCCAAAGCCCCTGAACAAGCATATGCAGATCAGGTGCTCTGACTGAAGTCTCACTGGATTACGACTTTCGCTAGACATATGACTGTGGTAGGGACTAGATTGTGAGTCCCTCTGAGGGACAGTTAACCCTCCTGGCGGTAACCCTGAACGTAGTTCAGGGTAAGCTGTGCAGGAGGTTTTCTCAGGCCCTGCCGGGCCGATTTGCACAATTTTTTTAGCTGCGTGAGCACACCAATCGCCACCGCCCCGCGCCGATTCGCCGCTATCCGCCGCGCCGAGCCGCCCCCCCCCCTAGACCCCTTGCGCAGCCTGGCCTATCAGCGCCAGGCAGCGCTGAGGGGTGGATCGGGACTCCTGATGACGTCACGACATCGATGACATCGGTGACGTCATCCCGCCCCATCGCCAGGGGGCAGGATTTCCTGGGATTTCCTGATCGCCGGAGGCGATCGAAGAGGGTAGGGGGATGCCGCTGCACAGCGGCTATCATATAGCGAGCCCTAGGCTCGCTACATGATTTAAAAAAAATAATAATTACAAAAAAGCCTGCGCTGCCCCCTGGCGGTTTTTAATAGACCGCCAGGGAGGTTAAGTGATGAGACAATATATTCTGTACAGCGCTGTGGAAGATGTTGGCACTATAAAAATACCAAAAAATTATAATACAGTAGAATCTTGTTATATTAAACTCTGATATATTGAACCTCTGGATATAGTAAACTCAGCCCTCAGGTCTCAACAAATGTATCTGTACAAATATACAATGTATGTCCAATTCTGATCTAGTAAACTTCTGATCAGGGATGCTCATCACAAGGTCGTGATCACGAGTAACTTGTGATGATGAGCCGTTTTCTGCAATCACTAGCTCATAAGCGGCATTAGTGATTGGCTCTCGATCACGAATGCCGATTACGAAGCACTCATGATTGCACTCATTTCCCGATTCGTGATAATGAGTTACTTGTGATTACTAGTAGTCGGTATTCGTGATTAATAACTCGCCGACTTTAGCGGTTAATAGAAATGCCCCCTTACATGCCAGAAACACCAAATTTGCAAGATATGTTAAGAAGAACAGTGGGAACAAGAGGAAAAAAACTATTTCAAAAAGACCTTACAGTTTTTGAGAAAATCGATGTTATGGTTTCAAAGGTAAAAAGTGTACATTTAAATGTGGTAAATGACAGTTAATGTATTTACCACATTTAACTGTATAATTTTTTTCTTTGAAACTTTAAAATCAATTTTCTCACAAACTATAAGGTCTTTTTGAAAAATGTTTTTCCTCTTGTTCCCACTGTTTTTCTTAACATATCTGGCAAATTTGATGTTTCTGGCATGTGAGGGGGCTTTGCTATTAACCGCTGAAGTCGGCGGATTTTGGCAGGTTTTTAATCAGATACTTTTTTCCTTTGAAACTTTAAAATCAATTTTCTTAAAAACTGTAAGGTCTTTTTGAAAAAGAAATTCCCTCTTGTTCCTACTGTTCTTCTTAACATAACGTGGTGTTCCTAGCATTTAAGGGGGCTTTGCTATTAACCTCGTGGGTTTTTATTCACAAATACCACTAGTGATTACATACAGTCATTCGACTCAAAACCGCACTAGAGTCCGATATCTCTTTCTACTCGTGATCGTGACCATGAGTCAATTTGTAAGTGGGGGAGTTGAATTTGTGATTAGGGGTATCCGAGCACCTCTGCTTTTGATACAGTAAACTACTTTTCCTGGTCTCTTGAAGTTTTCCATAAAATAATTCTACTGTAATAGATTAGCTGCATGCTTGTTTCAGGTGTGTGATTCAGACTCTCTATATGCCTGAAATATCAGTAGGACTGCCTACGGATCTGGTATTGATTAAAGAGACACTGAAACCACTTTAAAAACTTGATTTTATCTGCTATTTAGCTCATGGAATATGGCCAGTGCTGAAATGCTAATTCCCGCAGCAGAACGAGGGTTTTATAACCCCCAAATCCCAGAGGCAAAAACCGGGGAGTTATTTTATCAATATTTATATGGAACACTGGGCTGTGCCACCAATTATACAACCACAATCCTTAAAAGTCACCAATATTTTTATAAGAGGGTCCTGTGAGTTCGCTGTGGGATAACCCGTCCAATAGATTTAGGCCTTGTTCACATCTGCTGGGCTGAGAAACGTGTGAAAGCGTGTGGTGCAAAACGCATGCGCTTGTGCTCGCTTTAGTGCACGTTTCTGTGCGTTGTGCTGTGCTTCTTTAAGGCACGTTTTGCTTAATGTAGCAGTAGCAGTTGTCATTAAAGCTTTGTTTTTCTATGTAAATGTATTTTTTTCCAAATAGGGGTAAAAAACGCATGCGCTTCTAGCATTTGTACGTGCTTCTATGTGTTTAAAAAGCACACCCATTCACTTACATTGCGCTTTACAGCTCAACGCACAGAAATGCACGCAACCCTACGTTTTTGTAACGCAGCTCAGCACAGCGAATAGATGTGAACAAGGCACATTAGTTACATGGGAAAATCAATACCTTGCT